>NW_005841994.1:1194652-1199380 GCF_000455745.1 Alligator sinensis
CCTGTAAGCAGTCTTCTTCGACAGTTGCCAAAATTGCGTGTCCTCCTGGACCCAAGATCGTCCAGTGATTGGGAGTACCAACGACCAACTGAGGCTCCAAATACGAGACACCATGAATCCGAGCGTCCAGTGTTGCATCAGAGAACACAAGAGGAACGATATATGTTCAGATTCCTCCTGCAGCGTTCTGGACTGAATAAGTGTCAGCTTCGGATTTTGGGGGATGCGGGACAGTGGCAACTAGCCTATGAGTTAGGTTTCACCTATCTCGAAGAAGGTGATGACTCCTCGACTATTTCGTTGAGTTGAGTAGCTGCTTAGTTTAGAATCATGTTTATCCTTGTATTATATGTTTGATAGTTTTCCGTATAGTTTTTGTAAATATTAGTGAAATAATTGTTTCAGAGAGTTCTTTTGCAGATCCGAACTTCAGAGTGCGTGGTGGAGAGAGGCCCCGAGAAGGATAACATCGCCGAGAGGAGTGAGGGCCTGATGCGCGACTCTGCCATGACGCCCACTGAAGCCCTGATCGTTCAATTTGCTGTTATGAATATAATTATGTGTATATTTGTGTATGCCGGCTATTGTTTGATTTGATCCCTTGAGGACGAATTTCTTTTGTTAGCTAATTTTGTACATGTTCGTTTAGTTCCACAGACCGTTGACGGAGCTACTGATGTAGCTTTAGAAACCCTGTGTGAGATCCAGAGGAGCGTGGCGGCCTGATCCACCGCCCACCTCTTCCCGTCTTCGAACGCAACTTTTATAAGACGTACTTACGATTCCTATTTTGGTGGCTCATTCACCCAAAGCATCCGGAGCTCTGCACCGTGGAGCCTAGCAACCTCCACGAGACCGTCTGTGTTGTTTGTCTGTAACTGCAACTTAATCAAGCTTTCCAGCCTACACCACTGCCATCTCGGTGTAAGTAAACAATTTTTTAAACTACCGCTACGTGTCCATGCCTAATTCCAGCTTGAAGGCCTTCCCTCTCCGCCCCGGCGTGCCCGGGATGCTGGCCACAGCCCGCGTGCAGCACGAAAAGGGCTCGGGTCGCTCCCGGCCCACACAGTTACCATCTTGTAATTGATGGTCTCCTTAACAAATTTTTCAAAGATTTTACCCAGGACTGAAGTCAGTCTGACCGATCTGTAGGTTGCAGGGTCATCCCTCTTCCCTCTCTTAAAGATGGGCACCACATTGGCCCTCTTCCAGTTGTCTGGAACCACTCCCAAGTTCTATGACTCTTCAAACAACTTGACCAGTGACACTGCTATAAGCTCAACGAGTTCCTTCAGGACTCTTGGGTGCAGGTCATCTGGCCCAGCAGACTTGAAAAGGTCCAAGTGTTGTGAGAGATCCCTCACCTGTTCAGGACTGATTACATGTAATCTGTTGTCTTCCCAATGTTCTCTAGGCCTCCAGTCAGGTGAATGGCCCACATTTGATTTCAAGAATTCTGATGTGAAGTACGTATTTAAGAGTTCTGCCTTTTCGCAGGCATCAAATGTGGCTTTCAGCAGGGGTCCCACAGTGGATCCTGATTTTTTCTTGCTCCCTATGTATCTGTAGAAGGACTTTTTGTTGTCTTTTATGCCAGTTGCCAGCTTGATTTCCATGCCTCCCTTGGCTTTCTGTGTTTTGTATCCATAGGCCCTGACAATACAGATGTATTCCTCTCTGGTTGCTGAGCCATTCTTCCATTGCTTATGAGTCCTCTTTCTTTTTCAATAGCTCCCTAATATCTCCATTCAGCCAAGTGGGTCTCTTGGCTCCTTTCCCACTTTTTGTCTGTGTGGGGATGGCCTGTTTTTGAGCCTTGAGAATTGCCTCCTTAAGGAAGCACCAGCATCCTGGACTCCCAAATCATTCAGTTGCTGGTTGCAGAGGGCCTCACCAACTAGCCTCTTGAATTTGCCAAAATCTGCCTTCCTGAAGTCTAGGACTTCTGCTCTGCTGACTGATTTCTCATTCTTACAGTAGATGGTGAACCTTATCAGGTCATTATCACTGTTGCCCAAAGTACCACCAATCCTCAGGTCAACTTTGATGTCCACCCCGTTGGTCAGCACTAAATCCCGAGTGGCCTTACTCCTAGTAGGCCCTTCCACAACCTGTGTCAGAAACAGATTGTCTATTGTTGCCAAGAAGTTGGCCGCCCTGCTGGAGGTGGCCAAGTGGTTCTCCCAACAACCCTTACTTTTCCTCAGACTCTTTGCACCCCATAGCTCCTGAAAATCAGGTCTGATACAAACCAAACTTCCCCCCTTTCTTCTACCTTATCTTGCTGTAGTCTAGATAGGTACCAATTCACAACATGTGGTGACAGCTTGTGGAAAGAAACTGAGAGCTGAAAACAGTAATTCTGCTTATCCAAGTTTCAATAGGCAGAATCAATACTGCCAACACTGATCATTCAGAAATGGTGATTCTTCCCTCCCAAACTGGGAGACTGGCAGAAAAATCTTAAGGTTTTTTTAATTTTTTTATTGGGGGGAAGGGTCTTTCCTTTCCTCCCCACTTAGCCTTGAAACTTCTGTGTGCATTCTGATTAGGTCACATTTTCTCTTAATGAAAGTGATTAGAAACTTAACAACTTGTAGACAGAGATTTTCATGCAATCACTTCAATTTGGAGCTGAGGCCTTAAGAAAAACACCAAACACTGAGGCTGCTTGCAAACATTAAAAACATTTTAAAATAAAATTGACGCTTTACTTTAAACTCCACATGCTCCTGCACCAAGCCCAGAAGAGGCAACACATTAGTTGGACCCAGGTCACCCAATGTACGTATAGAAAGGGTGCTTTAGTGGGGCTGTTTTGGTGCTTTTATCTAATAGCCAATTCCGTCAGCTTTAGATAAAAGAGCCAAAAAAGTGCCACTGAAGCACCCAATCTATAGAGATGCTGCAGAGCCAGATCAAAGTAACGTGCTGCTTTCTTCTGCTAAGTGCATTTTTTTGTTTGTTTTTCTTTTTAATGTCTGCACTCAGCCTGAGACTTGAGCTAAAATTTTAAGAGTAGGCCAGAGTGTGTCAATATAGTAAGAAAAAAGTCAAAATTTTCTCTCAATGTTTTAACCAATAATAGGGGGTTTTTACTTTTAAGAACAGCATTAAATAGTTGTCATTGATAGTTATGTAAGCATATAAAATACTAGAACATTATATGCCAAATACACACACACCATACTCATACACACACACACAATATTATAACAAGCTGGCTTGTAGAACTGATAAAAATATGGGATTGATGGAAATTGCACTGAAATTTTGGCAATTTTGAAAACATTTTCTGACAGTGTTTTTGTTTCACCATGTTTTGCATATTTTTTAATAGAATATTTTGGTTCTGAGACAAGAATAAAATTCATAAATGAAATTCCTACTTTTGGGAAAAAATATCACTATTGCCCCCATTCTATGAAGACTTAAGTGTATAACTTCAAGCACTGAAAGCTGTTTCATTTACTTGATTCTTCCACTCTATTCAGCTCTAGAATACTGTGTTCAGTTTTGAGCACTACATTTAAAAAAAAACTAATTAGAGACAGTCCAGACCAGGGTAACAAACATTGTTAGAGGTCAATAAATCATCTGTATGAAGAAAGGTTGGAAGAATTGAGATACTTTAGTCTAGAAAAGAAAAGATTGAAGGCAGAATTGCTATATGTCTTTAAATACAAATACAAAAGGGACTGTGTGACCGCCAGGTCTCAAGTAATTGGTCATGTGCTACCTTGGCTCACACACAGAGGGGTGTATGCCCTGCAGCCTCCCGAAAAGTGCCGTGCCGATGTTCCGTCCTTAGGAAGCTTTCCCCTATCTCGCCTGCCACGACTTGAATGTTTCTCAGTAGGGGGAGTGGCTATCCCAAGGGTCTTCCACGGCACGGATGTCCCGGTGGTCACTAGTGGGGCTCCGCCACCCCTACACCTTGTCCTCATGCCACCTCGATGAGTTGTTTTGAGCTCGTGACCCTGTACCTCTTCCTCTGCTACCGCCAAGCCTCACGATTTAACGCCTCTGCAGGATACCGACTTCTGAGGCTGATTGGCTTATTCCGTCTGGCATTATGTTTGTCAGTCTTACTCGTGGGGTCCGTCCTATCCTGGGAGTAGCTTCCCCTCTGACCGTAGCTCAATGGGCCATCTTATGAATTTTGCACCATCTCTCCCACTCCTCGCCCCTTCTCCTACTCCTCCACTCCTTCACTTGGGGAAACTCAAAGAAACATACTGAAAAGAAAGAACATGAAGCAACTCCCTTCCCAGGCCTCTTACCTCAGAAAGCCTGGGTGCCGAGCTCCTTACAGCTTGGCTATGAGCTAACCCCTGCTCGGGTCCTCTCTTCTCCTCCTTCCCTTGACTTTATAAGCCCTGGGCTATCTTGCTCCTTTACTCTCTGGAGCGTTCCTATCTGGAGGCTTCCCCGTTCCCCGGTGAGTGACCGGTTCTCCCTCACATTCAGAATCGACCCCTGAGTGC
Organism: Alligator sinensis; assembly: GCF_000455745.1. Lineage (NCBI taxonomy): Eukaryota > Metazoa > Chordata > Crocodylia > Alligatoridae > Alligator > Alligator sinensis. Next base: position 1,199,143 of record NW_005841994.1, read on the forward strand.
TGTGCAGTCCCTCTGGCTGCTTCCGCTGGTGCTCTCTCTCCGGGTAGAGCTCCTCCTCCTCCCTCCGGCCTTCACTATTCCCACCTGTGGTGAGGATTCCCATGCGTCCTCCTCTGTCTCTCCTGCTGTTAGAACTCTTGCTGGCTGTCAGAGCCGCTTCCCCCTCGCCTCTGGCACTGGCGGCCTGATTCCAACCATTGTTGCCGTGCTGGGCGTCAGGAGCCTCCTTTTGTTCCCC
>NW_005841994.1:1199563-1215566 GCF_000455745.1 Alligator sinensis
GATGTCCCCACGCTCCCTGTGTCCTTCCTCTCCTCCTCTTCTCCTCATCTGTCCGGCTTTTTTATTCCCGCCGTATGGGGATTCCTCATGACGTCACCGGCCGGCCTCAGCTGAATAAAGGCATGGCTAATGAGCCGCGCAGGCTTCTCCTTTTGTTTCTGTTGTGTTGCACCTCTGTTGAAGGTAAGTAGTTTTTCCTTGTTTTACCCTCCCTGTGGTTTTGTTTTTCTCTCCCAGGACATACTGTTATAAAGAAGATGACAATCAATTGCTCTTTCCTTTTACAGGGGACAAGAAGTAAGGGGCTTAAATTGCAAACAAGTGAGATTTATGTTAGATGTTAGGAAGAACTTCCTAACTCTGAAGCTGACTAATTGTCTAACCTGCATTTAAAAACTTCCAAAGATGGATGGAGAGTCCACAGCCTTTGTAGATAAACACTAAGCTGAGACAATTTGGACAGGGATACTTCTGCCTTGAGCTTGGGAGTTGAACTAAATCACCTGCTGAGGCTCCTTCCAGCCTAATTATGTGATTCTTTGATCTAGCAAGGGTGTCAACATCAAGGGACCCTTCAAGCCTAGTAGCCCACTGGACTGGCATAGGAATGGCCCACCAGTTTCCATAGCCAACAAAACACAACACATCCAGAGGCCTTTGATTCCCACCCCTGAATGACAAGGTGACTTGATTGGGAGCAGCCTCTGGCACACATCTGGAAGGGAGGCACAAACCCATGCATCTGGATCCATAGCGAGATACCTACTTTTATTATGCCCACAAGAAAGGGTGCTAGCACGCATTTCTCTGTTAGCTTAAATCTCAGTGACTGGCATATAACTGCACAGACACAGGGTTCCACCTAGCGCATTGACTGCTAAGTTTAGATTTGCAGCCACTGGCTTTACTGGAGCAGAAAGAATACAAGCTAAAAGACTGCTCAGGACTCCACAGTCTCCACCATAAATCTCCCACTCTGACTCCTGCATAGACTGAAGAATGGTTCGACACCGATTGGTGAAACCTAATCAGTGAGACATATTCATTGTCTCAGCACCCCTTTTTGTTGTCATGGTAACAAAATGAGAATCTATACAGTGTGTCTGCCTTGGAGGCAGCTTAACCTCAGCACAGTTTAAAGAGAAGCGGAAAAATATATTGCTTCATTGGTGCTTAGTCCTACAAAGTGCTGAGCAGCTTCTGATTTGGGTGGCAGCCAAGAGCACTCTCCTCTTGGCATATGCAGGCACTGAGACTGGATGTCTACAGTTCATCAGTCATCAGCTCTAAGGGGTGTCTGCACTGCAAAAGTTAGCCTGTTACTGTACTTAAGTTATTCTGCTTAGTATGGACCCCCATCCTGTGAAACATCACATGAGCCAGAGTGATGAGAAGAGTAGCACAGTTACTCAAGCTGCTGCATTCCCCATGTATTATTAGCTTAAGCACCAGCAGCTCTCAAGATTCAGCCTACTCACTGGTGGGTCAGCCAGCTGGAACTTAAGGCACAACCAAAGCTAGAGATGTTTGTGTGTGGAAGGGACAGGGTCAGAGTAAAAAACACCAGCCAACTCAGGGGTCAGGAATCAGGGACCAAATTACCAGATCCAAGGGGAAATGCAAAAAGCCAGAGTCCAGAACCAGAGCCAAGGAGGGTCAGAAAACCAAGGAAGCACAGAATTAGAGAGGCTTATCAGAGCAGACCTTCAGAAGAACCGTTGGCTAGTTTGCAGCCTGTTGTCACAAACAAAATTAAAGGGGGAGACTTCTCTCCTCAGCAGCTAACCAGGAGGCCCTAACAGTGGCCAACTGGTTCATTAGGTGGGGTAGGGCTGTCAGTCAGAGCCCCCAGATAGGTGAAGCCAACTAGACAATTAGCCCAAGCTGGGCAGCTTGTTAAGAGCCTTGAAAGAAGGGGTCTCAAAGATAAAGTCCAACAACCTGTACAAATAAAAGATCTGCACCCAAGGGTGGAGGGGTGCCCGAGGGTGGAGGGCCGCTTTAGTTACAGTGGCTCCATGGGCATTTATATAAATGCTGCGAGAGGCAGGGGACAGGAATCAAGAGCCACTTTAATTAAAGCACCCAAAGCATCACATGTATCAATGTCCCTGTGCTGAAAAATGGCAGTGGGGGCACTTTGACTAAAGCTCGTCAAATCAGATTCAGTTAAAGTGCCCCTGCCACCATTTTTCAGCATGAGGACACTGGAGTCTCCTGGAGCACAGTAATTACCACGCTCCAGCAGCCTTAATTAATCTGGAATTGCAGCACGTTGGAGCAGCCTCTGTCCTTTTGTATAGGCAACCAAAAGGTTCTTACTGCATCAGTTGTGCATACTAGTGGATATATATATATAGATAAGGGACACAGTTCCTAATTATCTGACTATGCATGCCAATGGAGATATGTTGATAAGAATCACAGACAAGTTGACATACACAACACAGATACCCTAACAGGGTTACAATTAATTTTCAATTGAAAAATTAAATAAACATTAATGAAACAAAATGGTCAGAATACTTCACTTAGACTTGATTGCTTTGACTTTTATTATATTAAATGAACACATTTTTCAACTAATGCACACACAATGTTTCTTTTTGTATAGGATTCTGTGATTTCAATTTTTCATCCTGATACAAGGCAATTTTAAGCTGATGGAATTTCTAGTAGCATGGGGAATCCATTTTCTGGCCCAATTTAGTGGGCTGTCTTTAAACTGGACTGAATGAAGGCATGGACAGGGCTAGGTAAAGGGTGATTTTGCAGAACAAGGGGTTAGATTTGACCATGCTTCTGGGACAAGAGGTAATGAAGTATAGTGCAGAGATCACTGGATGAGGCAGCAGGAGGTCAGGCTTTTATTCCTAGCTTGGCTAATGACATGGCAAAGCTTGGCTAATGACATGGCATCAAGTCCCTGGACTTCTCTGCACCTTTGTCTCCCCTCCCCATCCTAGGTCCCTTACCTATTTAGATTGTAAGCTCTTTAAGATGGAGCTTGCACGTTATGAAGCATAACAAGATTTTGATTGTGGACAGAGTTCCTACAATAATAATAAAATAACAACAGTGAATGAAGGAGGTGCTGTGCAGTTAGTAGAGGTGGTCAGGACATGGCTGCTCATACTGAGATTCTTCTTATAGTTAACTTAGAACAGGCTTCCAATGGCTAGCGTAGACCATAAAGTGGTGAAGTTAAGGACACACTGGTTCATTTATGGAACACAACAGAAAAGCTCAAGGAGTTTATTCATGTTGCTAGAAAACCAGTATACTTTGTAATATACACACTGGTTTTGGACTTTGATAGGTTGGATTTTTTTACCCATTCCTTTGCATTTCTTCTATTCTTTTCTGTCTTGAATTAAAAATGGTTCAAGGAAAGAGAATGAAGATATTCTTGAAAAAAACATCCTCCAGACACTCCAACAAAAGTAACGGGTTTATTTGTGTGTCTGTTAGCAGTGACTATGAGTATGAACAGGTTGTGTCAGACAGGAGTAGATCCAGGGGGGTGCAGTGGTCCAGTTGCATACCCCCTTTGATTCCTGCTTCACCCAAACTTTAACTCCCTGGGAGGTGCAGCAACATTTCTATTCAAGCAGTACTGATGGACTCAATTAACTTCAAGACTCACTGGATGCATCTACATGTGCAAATAATCTGGGAGCAGTTTTTCTCTAAAGTAAATTAGTCTAGAGTAAACTGTTTCAGGCACGTGTCTACATGTGAAGGGACATGGGAGCAGCTTTGATGCTCATAGCAACAATCTGCTTCAGCCTCCACTGGCCCTGAACTGGCCCCCTGCAGGGGAGCTCTAGGCTCCCTCTGGGTGCTAGCTCAGGGGCTGGAAAGGAGCATGGGGAAAGGAGACAGCCCCTGGGAGTTGCCTGCTGTGGGGGCAGGCTCTGCCACCAGATCCTGGGTGGGGACAATGTCCCCCTGCCCCACCAGCAGGGAGCTCCCATTCCGCACTCTATGATCACAGAGCCGGGGATGAGAGATTCTTATCTCCCAGCCCTAGCTCCACAGTTGCGGGGCCTGGGCTGGGAGATCCTTATCTCCCAGTACCAACTCAATGGTCATAGGGCTGGAGCTGAGAGATTCTTCTTTCTCAGTCCTGGCCCCATGGTAGCAGGTCTGGTGCTGAGAGAGAAGAATCTCCCAGAACCGGTCCGTGACCACAGAGCCGGATGTGGGAGAGAAGGATCTCCCAGCCTGGGCCCCATGACTGCGGAGCTCAGGTTGAAAGATAAGGATCTCCCAGCCCTGGCCCTGCTTGGACTGGGGGCTGGGAGCTCCCTGGTGCTCAGTCAGGGGAACATTGTCCCACCCAGGCACCGGTGGCAGAGCCTGCCCCAGCAGAAAGCAGCTCCCAGGGGCAGGGAGCAATCACCCATGCCCTGCTGCCCAGCTGACCAGGAGCAAGTGTGCTCCCAGTCAGTCATCTACATATACACTACTAAACAGTAAGTAATCAAGAGTTAATATGCTACTTGCATTTGCAGGTAGCAAATTTCCTCATGATTAGAGCCAATTACTGCACATTAAGTGTATGCACATGTAGATGGTGATGCTTATTTCACAGTAATTAGCTCTAATCTCAAGTAAAGCATCTCATGTAGATGCACCCACTGTCATCTATATGATTCCCTCTAATCTCTCTGCACTTGACAAGTGTTAAAGATCTTTTTGAATGGTCTTGATATTCCATAATTCAAACTAGGCAGGCAAGGTTCTTTGGGTAAATCTGATACCTTTTATTAGACCAACTCAAATAGTTGGAAAACTTCTTCTTTGCAAGCTTTCAGGTAAAAATACCATTCATCAGGCTGAGGAAGCATCTGCAGTTGGTGTATGCTCTTCCTGGATGGAATGAATAGTAAAGAAGCCAGAGGCTGGTATGCATACAAGAAAGCCAGTCAGTGAAGATTCAAAGATTCATAGATGCTAGAGTTGGAAGGGACCTCAATGGATCATTGAGTCTGACCCCCCTGCCAGTGGCAGGAAAAAGTGTTGGGGTCATGTGGCCCCAGCAAGGTGCTTCTCCAGTCTCTTCTTGAAGACCCCCAAGGTAAGGGAGAGCACCACCTCCCTTGGAAGCTCATTCCAGATTCTGGCAGCCCTTACTGTGAAGAAGTTATTTCTGATGTCCAACATAAATCTACTCTTTATCAGCTTGTGGCTGTTGTTTCTGGTTATTCCAAGGGGTGCTCTGGTAAACAGAGCAACTCCTCTTCCCTTCTGCCCCCCTCCTCCCCCCCACCCCCCAGTTAATTTGTATACTGCCACAAGATCTCCCCTCAACCCTCTCTTGTGAAGGCTGAAAAGGTCCAGGTCCCTCAGCCTTTCCTCATAGGACCTTCCGTGCAGGCCTCTAACCATACAAGTGGCCCTCCTCTGGACCCTCTCAAGGTTGTCCACATCCCTTTTGAAATGTGGCATCAAGAATTGGATGCAGTACCCCAGCGGTGGCTTGGCCAGTGCTGCATAGAGGGGAAGCATCATCTCCCTGGGCCAGTTCATGATGTACCTACTAATGCATGAAAAAGTGTGGCTAGCTCTGCTAATTACTTCATCACATTGATGACTCATATTCATTTTGGAGTCAACAACGACTCCAAGATCTCTTTCCGCTGCTGTGCTGCTGAGAAGGTCATCCCCCAGCCTATAGGTGTGCTGGTGATTCCCTTTCCCTAGGTGTAGCACTTTGCATTTGTCCTTGTTGAACTGCATCCTATTGTTCTCTGCCCACTTCTCTAACTTGTCCAGGTTCACCTGGATTTGGTTTCTTTCCATCAGTGTGCTTACTTTGCCCCATAGTTTGGTGTCATCTGCAAATTTTGACAGAGTGCTTTTCACACCCTCATCCAGGTCACTGATGAAAATAATGAACAGCACTGGCCCAAGGATTGAGCCTTGGGGGACCCCACTGCCCACATCTTTCCAGGTCAATATCAACACATCCCCCACCACTCTCTGGGTATGACCCTTAAGTCAATTTGCCACCCACACGACTGTGTAATTGTCTGTGGCACAGCCGTTCAATTTGTGAAATGATTGACAGTAAATTATTGGAGGCACTGTCAAAATGTTCAGTAAGACTAGATTTTGTTTTACAAATCTGAATAAGCATCATACGTTTAACTGTAATGACTACAGGACTAATGGCCCAATATCTCTTGCCTATTTTTGCCTAGTTTGTGTGGGGGGTTTTAAACTTAATATATAATCTAGCAAAGTACTGCACATTGCAATAGTTATATTTTTTATTAAAATCAACAGCACTAGGCCCCAAGCATAGTAGTAAATCTTTTAGTTTCTCTTTAATTGGAGAAAAATGTATATCATGCTATATATGATGATGTGCCACAGCACCTGCACCTCACTTTTCTAAATCCTAGATCCTCCCATGGTATCAATTATAGAAACATAACTGTGATGAATTGTTGTTATGAATTAATGGTAAACAAATGAAGTACTGTTTGGATCCTGGTCAGTCAGGCATGGGGTTGCATCAGTTCAGGCCTGGGACTGCATCAGCACTGGGGCAAAACTCTTGCAAGCTGTTTTGTAACATTTTTGCTCCCAGTGCTGGAAAATCTCTCTCTGTGAGCTATTCTCATGATTTTTTAGGTTTTTGAACCAGTGCTGACAAACTGGCCTCCTCTTCTTTGACAAAGCACCACAAGTAAAAATGTTTGTTTTAGGATTAAAATGCAGAGCTCCCAGAAATTCAAATGGGTTCAGATACAAAGTTTTAATGTTGTCTAATAATGGCTGTAACTAGTAGTAAAAATATCATGAAGATATTATTGCTAAGATACTGCAAAGAGTGTTAAGGCCCCTCTACACATGCAGGTAAAGTTGCTATTGGAGATGTCATTGTGTGGATCTGATTGCGCCTTAGTGCCAATGCAGGGGAGCCCAATCGCAGGTGCCCACTGCACCAGCAAGGAACAAGCTCCATGACTGGGAGCCCAGGTCAGCTGATGGGGCTCCCAGCCATGGGGATGCACCATGCATTCCAAGGTGGCTACTGACCTATCCCCAGAACAGAGGACATCCCTTTGGGGTGGGGTGGGGGGGGCAGCACCACTACCCCCCCGCCCCACACCTCAGCTGTGAGGGGTGAGAGGTGGATCCTCTATCCCCTCAGCCAATCAGCAGCAATCAGCGAGACAACCACCAAAAAAGCTACCTCCCTCCCTCCCTGGCTGGCTCAAAACCCTGTTCTTCTTGGCTGTGTGCCACCCTACCTCTAGGCACAGCCAATAAAATCTTGAGGAAAACTGATTGACATGTATTTCCACCAATGAACTGAAAAACAGGAGGGTTTTCCCCCCTCATTTAGAAATGGACAGGGGACAAAGGGTTTAAAAAAAGGATGGTCCTGTATAAAACCAATGGCCACCCTATGTATTTCCTGCAGCTGGGAGCCCAATCAGCTAATCTGAACTCCCAGCCACAGTGGCACCCCAGGGTCCCTGTGGCAGGGAGACTGCAATTGCTCTGATCTCCCAGCTCTGGAGGAGTTTCATGCACCCTGCAGCTGGGAGATCATAGCAGCTGCAGTCAGGTGTGTGGGGCTCCCCTGCAGCTGGGAGATTGTAGCAGCTGTGGTCTCCCAGCTGTGGGAGTGCATGGGGCCCCTTGTGGCTGGGAGCCCTGTCAACTGGGAGCTCCCAGGTTTTGGGGTACACGTGGTCACCACCAGCTGGGAGCTCTGAACAGCTGACAGGGTTCCAACTACAGGGACCTCCAGTTAATGGTGTGATAAGAAGCAGCTACAAAGTTATTACCAGGGATCCAGGTTTTCCGTTTCCCATGGACCGCCAGAGAAATATGCGGATTTTGGCACCTGATTATACCAATCTCCCTTTATATATATACACTTTAAACTCTATTCTTTTTCTCATCTTGGGTAATTTCCAAGTGAACTAATTTGTAAACTTTAAAAGTTTATGACAAACTTTTTAATATGACCTCTTTTGATAGAAAAAAAATATACAATTTGTTCTCCTCCATACAAAATGAAAGCAGAAAAAGGAAAACAGCAGGAAATACAGCTTTTCAACCTGCCACCAACATGAAACAGCAGCTAGGAACAGCTAAACAGCTGCTTCTGAGTCTGATGCTGAAAATCAAAAAACAGTAGAAGCAAGAGGCAGAAAAAATCAATTAAATCCATTTGGGTGCTATTCTGTGGGTGTGATATATCAGGTCAGGCTAGATAACCTAATGGTTCTTTCCTGCCTTCAAAACTATGAACCTGTAACAGTGTAGGATTGTTCTATACAGTATATTTCCCAGTCAAGAGGGAACTCTTGACACAGCTTCTGCCATTTCCCTTGGGAGCTTGCTTCATAATCTGACAGATTTCAATAAGGTTCTTTACTTTTTATGTTTGTAGCTTTGCCTTATGTAAGTTATAGCCTCAGCATTATTGAGGAATGAGAATAAAATTAATATTTTACTGCTTGCCATTACTTATATTCTACTCCATGAGCTGAAAATAACTTCAACAGATAAATGCTGCTTTCAGGACGGATGGTAATTACATCTGCTTGAAATATGCAATATGAACACAGAGCTTTATGAATGTAGCCTCCTCTTTTTTGTTGGTGAATGATTCATCAGCTGATCTTGACTTGCTCTGAATATATTGTTTCAAAGTAGCTGGCAAACATGTTGAATTAATAATTTTCAGATTACAGGTGTTTGTGAACTTCATGATTAATCTATTTAGTATTCTTTATTCAGACAGTATGGCTGGTCATCTATGTTATATTGCATTGTTTGAGGACTTTAATTGTATAACCTCATTTTTTAAAGTTGGAAGCTAAGAAATTGCATAGATCAAATTACACATTTAAAGAATGAGTTTTTGGTTTAATAACCAAAACCACTTGGTTTAATAACCACTTTTTTGCAAAGTGCTGCAAGTTTTAGCACAGGTATTCCACAAGCACTTTGAACAGTACTTTTATATCTGCTTATAAATAGTACAACCTATGCGTGATATTTGTCCAAAGCAAAAAGGCTCATGATTTAACCTGTAGCTTATCAGGCTAGGCACCAGCAGAGTCAACAGCATGTCAAGCCATAGTGACCTCACAGCCTAGCACTGCTCAGTATGTGTGTATACTCTAGATACCCTCAACAAAGGATCCATGTGCTAATTAGCACCCAATTCATGACTAGAACTGGGTGTTCTTGCCATGAGTTGTAGAATCCTCCAAAAATTTATATGCAGATGAGGCACAATGCTGCCTAGTCCAGCTCCACCTCATAGAGGGCATGGTCACACCAATCATATGCGATGGGTGGAGAGAGGAGTTGACAGAGCCTCTCATCTGCACAGACATTTGTTGATGTTTGCCAGACATTTAAGGCTGGTGAAGAACCAGGAATCATTGGAAGCGGGAAAGAAAGGTGTTGCTCAGCTGCGGGAGTGAAGAGGAAGTCAAAATGTATTCAGTGTAGTGGCTCACTATGAGTTGAAAACAAATCCAGCACTGAGGAAGACTGAGTAACATGGACACTATATTTTATTGAGATGGGCTCCCCTTGCCTAGCCTAGAGGTAGGTTCCCATCATTGGACCACTTCTTAGCCCAATGGGTTAAAATCAGGGTGGGGGGAGGGAGGGGGTGGTATCCCTAGAGCATTGGTGACAGAGAAGGCGGAGAATGAAAAACCTGAAGCTGGAGCGAGCAGATGCCATGGCAACTGACTCAGACATGGACAGACCATGGCAGTGGAAGACGGATAGGCTATAGATGATGGATGGACAACTGTGGAGAGGTGGTGGTGGAAGACAATGACTGCAGCAGCAGATGGAGGACAGGATTGCGGGTGAAAATGGGGATAGGAACGAGAAGTGTTGGAGCAAAGCACAGTGCGGTGCGGTGCAGGGAGGAGTAGAACAGTGGGCAATGCTCTAGAAGGAAAGAAAGCAGGCAACAAGAGGATCTAGAGACAGTCACAGACTACTGGTAAAGGCAGTCTTGGTGAGTGAAGGGACAGAGGCACGGCTGGAAATCAGCAGGTATCAATTCCTGGAAGAACTGCTCTTTAGGGTATTGGAGGTGAATGAAGAGGATTTAGATAGCTTAATAGTGTTCTCCAACATGAAGGTGTGGGAGTTTACCTTTTGGAATGGGTTGGGATACAACAAATTCTGGAAGAAATATGAGGAGGAAAGCGGCAGGGAGGAGTTAAAAGGGCTGATATTCATAGCAGCTGAAATAGCAAGAAAAAGAGTGACTATTGTACAGATGTTCTCAGACTAAGTAATGAGGAAGGATACTAAAATCTGGATGGATATGCACTGTGAAAAGGTGATGTGGGTGGAAAAAGTGAGAGAGAGAGATATGGCATATGGATGGGGGCCTGGTGAGCACAGGTGATTGTAAACAGAGATGCAGGGAACCCAGATGGCATACAGCAGTTGCTACCCATAAAAACTTTGGTACCCCAGAAAGGCTTTTTTATATACCAGTGTCAGCCAAAGAAATGCAGCAAATGTGGGGATAAGGGGCATCTATTAATGAACTGCCCACACATGGTGTGGTTCAAATATGTGGGCAAATAGTTGCGGAATGCAAAGGGGCACAGAAATGCAACTTATGTGGAGAGCAGGGGCATGTATTCAGAATGTAACTTAATAAGTCTCTCATGAACAAGGTCTGGATGCCCCAGCAAGGATAGGAGAAGGAGGAGCCAGAAAAAAGGAGAGGAGGGAGAAGGAATGGAGATGGTGGAGGAGATGGGATAAGAGGGAGAGGAAGCAGGGGGACAGGAAGAGGTGTTGGTGATTGAAGCAGCACAAGGGTAAGAAGTCATGGACAAGGATGGGGCAGAGGGAAGCTCTGAGAGTTTTGAGATGGAGCAGAAGAGGAGTCCAGAAAAGCAGTTAGGGAAAAGGAAAAAGCCTCAGAAGAAAAGGCAAAGAAGACAAGGAAAAGTGAGAGCGGAGGAAAGGGGACAGACTCAGAAGGAGAGTTGCACTTTTCACCATGCTCATCATTAGGATCCACCCCAGATTGAGTGACGGGAGGACAACAGCAGCAAGGCAGCAGGAGGAGTGGGGGGGGGGGAAGAAACCGTCAAGAATTGATTTTGTCTTTATATCAAGAGAATGGGAAGTAGAAAGCAAAGAAGCTTCAAATACATTTTTCAGTGATCAACAAATGCTGAAGGTGGGGATGAGGATAGGCAAGGGGCTAGCAAGAGAAAAAGGGATATGGAAAATACAAAGCCTAGTAAGGTTGCTAGAGGAGAAAGAACCATACCAGGGATATATAAGAGCATATGAGGGATGGAAGACACTGAAGAAATATTTTACAAGCAAGCGGGAGTGGTGGAAAATGATCAAGAGAGGAATGTGGGGAGCTTTTTAGATACAAAGACTGACAGCGAACAAAGAGAAGAGCAGAAGGTTTTGAAGAAGAAGCTGCTAGGAAGACTGCAGAGGCTCTTAAAGGAAGCAATAGAAGGACAGCAAGTATAGGAAGAGATAAAAGAAGCAAAACAAGCACTGGAAGAATGGTTTACAGAGATGACACAGGAAAAGAAGTTTCTAGCATGGATGCCATGAACAGAATAAATTGAGGGCTAGTCCCAGTATTTTTGGCAAGAGTAAAATTGGCAAAGGGACTGCTGCAGATGGTGTAAGAAGGGGGATGGAGCCACAGGAAGAAGTCCTGGAAGCAGTGAGGAAGTTCTGTGAAAAGCCAACAGAAGGTGGCAGATAAAAGGAAAATGGAAGAGTTCCTGAGAGAGGTGGTGAAGAAAGTGGAAGAAGAGGAAGGAAAGAGGATGGAGCCAGAGATAACTGTAAAGAAGGCAGGGAGTGCCTTATGGGAAATCACTAGGAGCAGATGGGCTGCCAATAGAATTTTATGCAAAGTCCTGGGATTGGGCAGGGTTATCAAGAGAATAGGAAGTAGATAGCAAAGTGGAACCATAGTGGAAGTTTGTAAATAAATTATAGATGGAGGAACAGTGGGAAGAGGGTTTACAAAAGGAAGAGTGGTTTTACTGTTTGAGAAAGGGGAGAAGGAACTATAGAAAAACTGGAGACTGATCATGCTGTTAAACACACATTACAAACTGTTGGCAAAGACATTGGCACAGATTATGGAATACCTTGCTGAAGATAATAAATGAGAATCAGACATATGCAATGCCAGGGCAAAGAATCACAGAAACACGGAGGCTAATCAGAGATATGCTAACATACTGCAGTGATAGGAAAGTAGCAGTTTAAAACCTTGATTCTGAAAAAGCATATAACAGAGTAGCACACAATTTTTTATTAGTTTTATTTATTTTAAGTAGAATGGGGATGCCAGAGAATTTTATAGGGTGGATAAATCTTTTATCAGGGAGCCAATAAAACAGGTAACACATGGCACAACAAGTCAGATCTTAATTAATGGGCACCAGAATAGAGCTTTTAAGAGCTCAGCCAGAGTTAGACAGGGATATCCACTGTCAGGGTTCATTTGTGCCACAGATAGGGTGCCCATAAGTCCCGGTTTGGCTGGGGCAGTTCCAGATTTCGTAGGCTGTCCTGGCATTCAGGCCAGTTAGTGAAAATTGAAGCAAAAGTCCTGGATTGGTAGGAATTGGCTGATGGGGCAGGGCGGGGGGAGAGCGTTCGTCATGGCACTACTGTGAGTGCAGGCTGCTCACACGTGTGCGTGTGCGTGTGCATGTGCATGTGGTGCCCTCTGACGGTGGCACCCTGGATGATCACCCACCCCTAAGGCCAGCCCAGACTGACTCTACTATTCATAGATTCATAGATTGTAGAGTCGGAAGGGACCACAGTGGATCATACTATGCCAGTTCACCTGCTCACAGCCCAACTGAGTTGGGACCAATGAGCAGCTGCTGCCACATGGAGGCCAGGTGAAGGTGGGGATTTCCAGGGAAAGTTGGAGCAGACCGACCCCTGCCTCCTTCCCCACCTACCCAGCTGCTGGCAGGGACCTGTGTTTGGGGGGGCAGCTCCAGGCTTTTTGTTTTATTGGCTCCCTGGTAAAAGTCTCTGATCTGATGGAGAGCACCAGTAAAGAACCTTCTCCTCTGATTGAGATTGCCACAATGACAGCTCTGAGAGGATGTCTTGACAGCTCGGTTTACCGCAGTTCCCTTGCCATGAAGTCCTCAAGAGAATACAACCAAACCTATTTGGAAGGGCTCTCTGTCCTACCTCTTGCTAGCCCTGAGGCCTTCTTGTTAGGGTGATAACAGACCAAAACTAGACTGTCACCTTACCAATTCCTTTCATTTCACAAGGAATAATCACAAGAGCCTTACTGACATTTACACAAGCACGGGGATCTCTCCTGAGAGGGTTTTAAACATACAAGCATGCAGAAGGCATGAATGACAGCACACTGATGAAATCAAAGTATGATGCAACTTCCTCTGCAGGCTGTGGTGGAGGCTGTGTGCCATGAGCCAAAACCAGCACTGCTCCTACTGTGGGGGAGGTTGCAGTGCATGGAGTGGGGGCAGCAGTGGGTAGAGAGGGCAGAAGATGCCTGAGCCCCTCTGTCTGTGCTGGGCAGAAGAAGCGATGGCTGCAGCCAGCTGGCCAGCCCAGCTGCATTGTGTGGGGTTCCCCACAGCTCCCAGGGAAGCAGCAGTGAGCAGTGGGAGAGGCTCCTGCCCCAGGGCGCAGAGCTCCAGCACCCAGCTACCTTCCACCTACTTTGTCCACCTGTTAAGGTAGCTTGCCATATTTTATGCTTTAAAGTTGCATCTGTTTATAGAGTGGTGAATTATAGTATTGTTTAAAGTTTTCTTTTATATTCAGCCTAAAGTTCTTTATAGCCTCCTTGTTATCTCCACTTTTCATTTTGCTGGTGTTGGCAGTCTCAGTTGGCCTTACCTCTTGCAAGCAGGTTATGGCTGTGAGTTTGCTCGCATGATGTTTCTTTCCTTTTCTATCACTGCAAAGTTTTTCTAGTACAACATAGTAATAGTTTAGTTACTAGCTGCTCACATTAACCGAACTTGGCATTAAGCAGCTGAATCAGAATGATTAAATGATTGGATATGTTAATAAAAGGTAATAAAGGAGGCCAATGGACAATGTCCAAAGTAAGACACTGGAAAAAGGCCAAATTAAGAGGTGTGTTCATGATGGGTCTGTTGAACAGAATATGGACAAAAGGGCTGTATGAAATTTCACCAAGTGTTTCATTTCAAAGCTGTTTCAAGGCATTTTGAGCTCAGAACAAAGAAATTGAAATGAGACAAAAAGCTTCTAAACAGCTGCAAAACTAAATGAGGGCACTCGAAATGTTTTGAAAGTTTCTAAACATTTTGAGTTTTGAAGCAGCCCAGTGGTGGGAGGCATGGTAGAGCCACTGCTGCCCTTCAAGTGGCTCTGCCAGCCCCACGGAGCTCAGCCCAGTAGCCAGAGGTGGAGCACAGCCCTGGCTCTCCCCTGCCTCCTGCCACCGGGTTGAGTTCCATGGGACTGGTGGAGCCACTCAGCGCAGCCCTGGCTCTCCCCGGCCTCCCACTGCCGGGCTGAGCTCCATGGGGCTGGCGGAGCCAGTCAGAGTGCAGCCTGGCAGCAGGAGGCAGGGAGAGCCAGGGCTGCACTCCAACTGGCTCCACCAGCCAAACAGAGCTTAGGTTAGGGAGAGTAGATTTAGGTTAGGGAGAGCAGATTTAGGATGAGAGAGTAGATTTAGGTTGGACATTAGGAAGAAATTTTTTACAGTAAGGGTGACCAGAGTCTGGAATGGGCTTCCAAGAGAGGTGGTGCTGTCACCTAACTTGGAGGTCTTCAAGAGGAGGCTTCACAATCACCTGGATGGGGTTGTCTGACCCTGGTCCTCTTTCCTGCCAGGGCCAGGGGGTCAGACACGATGATCCATTGGGTCCCTTCCAACTCTATAATCTATGAATCTATGAATCTATGAAAACCTACCCTCCCACCACTGTTGGACTCCTCCTGGGGTGTGAACCCCCAGATCTGCATGTGGGATGACAGGAGGTTGACACTGCTGCCTGGGGACAGCAGCAGCAGCAATCTTCCCAGCACTGGATGCGGGCTGCGCCCAGCACCAGTCCCAGGTGGCAGCCTCCTGTTATCCAGCAAGCAGATCCTGGGGCCCACACCCCTGGGAGGAGTCCAGCACAGGCCCAGAGCCCTCTCGGGGGTGCGGGCCTCTGGATCTGCATGCCAGATGAGAGGAGGCTGCCACTGCTGGCAAGTGTCACGAGTGTTGCTTTGAAGTGTTTGAGGTGCAGTTTCCCAGAAACCTCTGCACTTATCTCATTGAAACTTAGCAGGCTTCGTGCCCTCAGAAGGGACTACCATCCCCGCAACTGTCATCTGAATCAGGCAAGAAATAACAAATTTTTAGGCATTTTCATGATTCCCCATTGTAGCTTATGGGCGAAACATTGAAACGCGTCGAAACAGCAAAACAGTTTCAATTAAACAAAACAGAGCAGTGCTTCAAAATGAAACAAAATGATGAAACAAAATACTGTCCCTTCAAAACGGCAAAACAGATGTTGAAACGAAACAGTGCTGTTTTGCACAGCCCTAATGGTCAATATGCTGACTGCAGAGAGACCATGTTTTATTTGTTTCTCTCGTATGGCTATGACTACTGGTATCATCATAAGTTCATATGCTTGGCAATAAATAACTTCTATGGTCAAGCTGGTTGCTATACTCTCTCTGAACCTTACTTACTCTTCCTTCCCCTCGACCTCCCCATTTGCTCTGCAGCAACGCTTCTTTTACCTAAGCCAAAGATCCCTGTAATGCCTAAAACTATGGTGGGGTCTGCTCATCAAGGGGGTTCCTACTAGGACTATTGTGACAAGAGATTGGGGAATGCTGAGTTTGAGGATCGTGAGGGTATCAGCTGAAAGTGCTGATCAGACCCAGCCTGCTCAGACGTACTCTGGTAGTGTGTGAGTATGTATGTCTAACTGCACTGTCCTGC
>NW_005841994.1:1215576-1229146 GCF_000455745.1 Alligator sinensis
AAGGGATGAACTGGGTTCAAGGCACGTGAGGGTGTCATCCTATCAATGCTGAATAATCTGGCCTGACTCAGCTGTGCTTGGTTAACCAGTGTGATTGTGTCTGACTGTATTTTATTGTTGCCCCGATGAACTGATTTCAAGGCATATTAGGGTGTTAACCTGTCAATGCTGAATAACCAGGCCTGGCTCAGGCATGCCCTGTTAATCTGTGTGTGTATGTGTGTATATGTGTTTGACTGATTCGGTGGTTGGAGGAACCCAGCCCCTTTGAAACTGAGTCCTGCAGGATAGCTCCACTGGGGATGAGGACTTGCAGAAGGGAGAGATACAGCTCCATATAGAAACACAAGGAACACAAGCAGCACATTGATAGAATTACAGAAACCTCAGAAACGTAACCCTAATAAATGAGCACACCCCAAAGTGATGGGCAAATCTGGTAACACCAGCCAACAACTCACCCTTTGATTTAGGAACTGAGTGGCTGTCTTTTCTGTTGAGCAAAGCAACATCTGGGATTGGGTGAGATCATTGTACTATGTGCTTTTCTCTCTCTGAGTATAGAAACTGCTAAGATAATACTTGTTGTACTAATAAAGTTAGACTTTGATTTTAGGACAGAGTTGTCTGTGTTCGCTTTTCATGTTCCATTTAAGGGTTAATTGCACTTTAATGATCCCTAAGCGCTCTCTGCTGGACAGTGGTATTATCACACCCAGTGCGATCAGCAGCCACCTGCAGGCAGCCAAGTGGGTGCCTTCCCTGCCAGGAAGCTGTGTGCACTGGCTGGGGCCAAGGCAGGTGCAGGCAGGAACACAGGGTGGTTGTAGGCTCAAGTGCAGGGAGGGAGTGCAGGGTGGTTGCAGGTGGGAGGGTGGGGTTTGGCCCCATGTGCAGTGCCACAGAGCAGCCCACCTTGCCTATCTCCCCCCTCCCCGCCACAACACTCAACCCAGCAATCTGGGGGTGGGTTTGTGTGTTACAGGGGCTCTCTCCCCCCTGCCCCATCCTCTTGACAGATGCAGCCAGCAGCTGCAACAGAGGGCTGCCTGGCCCAGCTTTTCACCATGCCAGGAACTGGGGATGGGGGAACAGAGCCCCTCTGCCACAGGGACTCAGTCTGCCCCCCCAAAACCCAACCCATTAATCTGGGGGGAGGGACTGCATGGCACCGGGGCTCCACTCCCTCACCCGCTGCCTGGCCATGCAGAGAGGAGGTGGAGACTTTTCTATCTCCTCTCAGTGACAGCGCAGGGATGAGGCTGGGTTGGTGCTTGCCTATAGCAGATTAGCATAAACTGAGGCTAGCAAGCCACACAGTGAGAGGAGACTGGGATGCAAGGGGAATGCAGCATATGTTGACTTGCAATGGGATGTGGTACAGATGGTTGATAAAGTGCTGTAACCTAAAGAATTTTAGTCTGATACCACATCTATCCAGGGTTCCACAGTGCCAACCACTCTGGTCCTCCTCCCTCCTCTCCCTGCCTTGACCCTCATGCATTCTGCTGGTCTGTCCCTCCGACTCCCTCAGTGCCCTTCACATGCCAACCTCATCCTTGCCCACTGGGTCCCAGGCTCTGGCCACTGTACTCCAGGCCTGGAGTTCAGGGGGTATCATAACCTGGGGAAAATAAAGCCAGAAATTGGCCTGGTGATTCCTAGTCCCTAGCAGTGACCTGGACCCATGCCCAGGTGCCACACTGGAAGCCAACACATACTGGGCCAGGCGGAGCTGGGAAAGCAGCCTGAAGGGTGACCATTTTACTTATGTTACATTGTCTATTACACTACAATTCATTAATATCACAAGAATGTAATGCTTATATTATAATATTCATACTATATTTATATTCTTTTTTTAAATGGGATGCCACTAAATTCTGAAGTTGTATAGTGCGCTGTATTCCATGCAGCAATGGACCATACCATCTGCAATGCCTATTTTCAAAATCCTACATCTGCCCATGAACAGAACCATAGTCTTATATACAGAACATAAGCAAGGTTACATATACATGGGGAACTGAGGTGCAGAGAAGCTAGGTGATTTGCCCCAGGTCACATGGGAAGTCTGTGACAGAGCAGAGAAGTGAATGCAACTCTCCTAGGTGCCAGATTATACATCCCTAGTCTGCCTTCCTTCTCCAGCAGGACTGTAACCACAGATTGCTTTGCCCTGCTCCAGGCATCAGTGAGGCTGAGTTTTAATCAGCATGACAATTGTGATGGCAAGTGAGTGATCCAAATATTATGGCCAGTGACTATTTCTGAGAAGTTCATATAAAACAAAACACTTGCTCTCTTGATTAGAAACCAAAGGATGTGAAATTGCTACTCAGATTTAGCAGGAGTATTGGAAAGTTTTTCTTTTCTTGTGCCAGGTTGTTTAAAATCCATGAAATAACAGTCTCTCCACAGTGGTATAATGCCAGGAGCTGAGAGATTCTTAGTAGAGTTGTGCGAAGCTTCGGTCCCTGATTCAATTCAACAGAGATTCGGCCTAATTCATAGATTCATAGATTCATAGATATTAGGGTCGGAAGGGACCTCAATAGATCATCGAGTCCGACCGCCTGCATAGGCAGGGAAGAGTGCTGGGTCTAGATGACCCCAGCTAGATGCTTATCTAATTATCTAATTCGGTGGCCGTATCTCCAAATCCAAATTGTATCATAGGAACCTTTAATCTCTTCAAATTGAATTGGAACCCTCTGAATCAATTTGGAGAGATTAGGAAAGATTCAGAGATTTGGACATAGAAAAAACATTTAAAGCTATGTCTACATACTTCTAGGTAGCAGGGGCTTGTGAATGCTGTGATGCTGGGGTGAATGGAATGTCCCACAGGAGTGCAGGGGGCTCCCCAGCGTGCTTGGCAGCAGACCTGGAAGTAGACCAGAAATACTTCCAGTCCACTTCTGGGTCTGCCAGTCGGTGCGTGGAGGACCACCCCTCCTTCCCCCCTCCCCGCCACTCCTGTGGGACGCTCCATGTGCCTCAGCATCGCAGCGATCACAAGCCGCACCTCGTACCTCAAGGTATGCAGAAAAAACTTTTAAAGCTGTGTCTATGTCCAAATTGCTGATTCTCCAAATCAGCATCAAATCTCCAGATTTGGATTTGGCTGAATTGAATCAGGGACAGTGATCCGAATCAATGAATTGAATCACTGTCCCTGATTCGGGCTGAATCTGAATCAAATAGGGCCCGCTTCGTACATCCCTAATTCTTAGCAGTTTTATCTAAAATTTTTGGACCTGTTCTTAAGAGTGTTACGTATTGTGTTTATTTCCACAGACCATTCCGCTGAAGCAAATGGGATTATGAGTGTAAGGGTTTGTAGATGGACCTTAAGGAGCAATATGGTTGTTTAGATTAGAAGAATCCTAATGAGTGAAATATGGGGAGTGCTATATTATAGGCATCACAACAACTACAGGCCCATTCTACTTATTACAGCTAATTGTGAACTGTTAGCCACAATATTGACACCCAGGCTTGAATTTGTTTCGTCTTATGTTGTTTCAGCTAAAATTGCTCGGGTTCTGCTCTATTCTTCCTTGCTACAGAACACCTGCTGTGGTTCCACTGGAGGTGACATGATATAGAAGCTGTGGTAACTCCACAGCTTGATTCCTCTTCTGAGAACAGGCAAGGTTCAGGTTTCTCTTTTAGATATGACCTCCAATTCTGACACTGATAGTTGGTGATTCTGTGATGTGACTGTGATAATATGTTTAAGCCACTCTGCTGTTATGACTTTTCCAAAGCCAAAGGATGTGAGCTGAAGAGCCTGGTATGGCCCATCCAAGTGCCAAAGGCAGGCATGCCTGCTATGAAGTGTGTATCAGAGAGGAATTGCTGTAACCAACAGTGCACTCCTGGCCACTCCTGCTACTCAGTGATCCAGCTGTGGCAATGGATCTGATAGAATCTTGACAAAAAATGCTTATACACCATGATAGCTTGAGACACTACAGTGCCCTTCTCCCATAGATGCTTCCCTTTAACAAGAAATATCACTTGCCTATTAGTAAAAACAGTCAGTTTACCTCCCTCCTGCCACAAACTGGCTAGGTGATGCAAACTATACTATCCTACAGGTGTTACCCCTGTGCCAGAGGGTGATGACTTTGGCTAGCATGCTAAGAGCATGGCTCCTAGAAAAGTCCAAGAGTAGCATTCAGTTCTGCTGTCCAAGTTCCTGACAGACCGCTGTAGAAATTGGGCAAATAGAATAAATATATTTGACTGGCCTACTGTCTGGGTTACATTTTTGCCATTATGTTGTACAAGCACTGGATCAGCGTGGGCCAACCTTTTTGGCAGCCATGACATAAATTAAGCCCCAGGCCCTCCCAGAGTGCCACTCCAATCTTCTACCCAATCTGCTGTTCTTCTTTCTGTATGAATTACTAGTACTGCATAGTTCCATATTTACTTATTGTACTTACAGGTTAAGCATTTTATTAGTTTTCTTATAATTGTTCTGTTAGGCTACTTGTCTGTACTCCCTGCCTGATCTACTGCTTTGCTTTTTTCTCCATGTTCTATCTGATACTGTGCTACCAACCCCCTCTCTGATCTGCCATGTGCCATGCACAGAGGCTGCCTGTGACAGCTGTGGTAAGCATGCCACAGGTTGGCCAAACCTGCACTAGATCTTTTATTTTGAATATCCCTGTTTAAGAGAATGAAACATATGAATAATCACCAGGGCTTTCTAGTCTGAACTATCAGAGCTTAGTGGAATGTGCTGTCACCCAAGCAAAGATGGGTGCTTTTCCATAACAGCTGTATGTCATCTACCACTGAACAACAGATATCTACAGAAGCAAGTTAACACAGCTAATTTTCTTGATGTGCTGAAGCAGGCCTTGCCCTTGGAATCAAAATTGGCACTGTTGTGAGGCAATTTCTGTCAAGGATGACACTTCCTATATTCTTTCTTGAAGACCTTTCTGCTTGCTGTATATCCTTTCACCAAGGTATGTCATCACAATGATAACTACATGTTTTTCCCTTGAACAGGCAAAAAACAGTGTAAACATGGCTTAAGATAATATCTCATTATAGGACTATTGGTATCTAATACCTTGTTTTAGACTAGCACACTGGAATTCACTCTCCTCAAAATCAATGAGTTTTTTTGTGACAAAATGACAGTATCTTTTAGTTGTTCACAAATAAACCTTTTGCCCATTCTGCTTTTTTTTTCTTATTCAGGACAAAGCTATTCATCCAGTTGCTTGGCAGGGACATGAATTCTGTTTTCTGATACCCTTTTCATTAAACAAGTGTCCCTTATGTACTTCTGGCCAGTTCCAGCTTTAATAGAAACCTCATTGTACCTGTCAAACACAACATTTATTCTATTGAACCGTGCACTGGCTGCCATATAAATTCCATAAACATACTAACAATGTCACCAAATACGATGGATGCATTTACAACTGATGCTACCAATTCTTTGTCATCTTGGATCATACAGAATCCTGTCTAAACCATAACAGATGGTTGATGTATCAGTGCCCAATTGTCAGGATAAAAGCCAATGTCAACTCTCTGAGCATAAGCCAGCAAATGACTTTGATTCTACTCTCAAACTACCATGCTTCTCTGCCAGTGACAACCACTCTCTTACTGATTCACATTGCAATATTTTATGGAGATTCATTTTTCTATCATTGCAGTGAACTGGAATTAAATAGTGCAAACTTTCTTGGGTCAGATCCAAGGCTGGCATAAACTGGAGTAACTTTGTCAATGCTGATTTACATCAATTGAGGATCAGATTCTGAGAGAGTATCAGTGGTTAGTGACTGTATATTCTGCAGTGTGAATGGAGACATCTGCAGAGTAAACCCAGAATTTTTCTAGGGTAGCCAGCAGTGCATCATTAACATCAGTGTTACAATGCTGCTTCCTGGCTTTGGAAATTTTACTATTGAGAAAAGAGGTGGTTATCTGTGTTGACCAACTGGTTCAGGGAGGCAACAGTCTACTTTATCAGATGCTATGAACAGACTTTCAGGGGGATGGATATTGCTGAGAGAATCAAAAAGTAGGTTGATAAGAACAATAAGGATAAACAAAACAGTTAACAGCTTGAAGGATACCTGAATTAAAGAATCCATAGTCTCTACTGAAAGCATGGTTAATATAATCCAGTCTATGGATGTTTCTTGTTCCACATTTTCACATTTTAGTCATCTTAAGGGACCATCCTTCCTCTCAAGTCATAGTATCACACTAACTATACTGGCTATGAGACTACCTGCCTAGTAAGGCGTATCTGTATCTGTCCATAAACATATTTATCTCACATCCATCACCTGAGCATCTGATCACATACGGAACTGAAACTTAATCTTTGCTCTGTCAAACAACTCATTGCCCAAATCAAAATATTGTGCACATTTTTCATCTGGTAGTCTTAATGCTTGAAATTGTAGGGTGGTAGTTAATGGAATTGAGCAAGAGCACAAATAAATAAGTTCTTTTTGGAAATGTTATCAGATAGGAGTTAGCCGCAGCTGGTTTGGATAGACTATCTACAGGAGTGCTGTTTTTTTCCCTGTTACCATACCTGTGTTGTACACATGTATTGGTAACTTTACTTCAGTTCTGGTATGTAGCTGACATTTGTAACTATTTTGGGGGAATATCATGTGGCCTGGAGTGTAAATAGGGCCACAATGGTGGGGAGAGTGTGTGAGTGTGTGTGGTATGAAGAGCAGTTGAAATTGCTAGCCTTGAACATGTAGGCTGCTCCTTGTATTTGTATTGTTTTCACAAAGTCATGCCTCCTTTTAAACCCTGTTTTATGCTTGTTCAAACTATTTCTCCAGGGCTACGCAAATACACAATGTTTTATTTATTTTGCAAAATTATTTTCATGGGAAGGAACTTTTGTGTTTGGCTGATGATAGATACTCTCCCAAATTTAGTTTCACTTAGTTTTTAATTAAGAGTGTGCATTTATTTGCCATTCTAAAGTCATCTAGGACAGGTGCACCTGGAACTAAGCCACACTAAGTAAGTTTTTGCTGTGTAAACAAAATGTGCAAACATAAAGGAAATAGTGCTACATTTGAATTTGTTTATAAGGCAATGTAGGGCAGCTGTAACAACCACAGTAGTTAAAAATGTACTGCTAAAGCTTTGACATAACCCTTGATTCCCAGAAGAAATGAACTATAACAGCTTGAGGCTCCTCCCTTGGTATTAAATTTACCTGATCTAAACTGTGATTGAAAGGACACAGAAAACCAGGGAAGATTCCCCACAAACTGGCTATTGTTACAATCACTAAGTAAAATAATCTGAAAAGCAGGTTAGCACCCCTGAGAAAGGAACTAATAAACTTGCTTAGCTGGTTCACCACATTAAGAAAATGTCTATGAATTTAAAGACAGACTGTATAAAAGCAAGCTAAATATACCTGTCCATAAAGGCCTTACAAAAACTGAGGCATCCATAGAAAAGACTAAGCTACCAGAGCTTGATTGAAGATATCCCTTGTCATAAAAAAATAGAGATAAGCCTTGAAAGACAGACAGAGTACAACAGCACCACTCGGTATCTATTCAGGAGCATACCACACTGCATGGAGCAGTCTCTCAGGGCTCTGCAGCCTATAGGAGCCTCCAAGTCTCCATATCCCCCCCTTCTCCAGACATGTGCCCCTGCAGCTGTATCTGGTTGCCTACCTGTAACACTGCTGGGTCACAAGTAGGCAAAGTAATTCTTCTTTGGGGGTCCATGCTAGGATGGGAGGGGGGTGCAGAATAAGGTGGGGGGGGCAGCACAGCATAAAACCATTGCTGCAGTTGAGCAGAGTAGCCAACCCAAGAAATTTTTTGCTGATAATCTGCAAGATTTTTTTTTTACTGACAACTATACTTTTTTTACACTGGTTGGTGTTAAACCCCTAAATTTGAACCCAGCCCTTGTTCAGGGCCTAGAAGAAGGGTTGCATTTACATTGTGTAAAACTTATGTCAGTAAAAATATGTCAGTATAAAAGTGTGATCGTCAGTAAGAAGTTTATAGATTGTCAGTAAAAAAAGTTGTCTTGGGCTGGCAACCCTGCACTACATGTTCATAGATTCATAGATTGTTAGGGGCTGGAAGGGACCTTGTAGATCATCAGGTCCAGTCCCCCTGCACTGTCAGGAAAAGACAGCTGGGTCAAGTGACCCCAGCAAGGCACTTGTCCAATCTCCTTTTGCAGATTTCCAGGGTAGGTGACTGCACCACCACTGGAGTCATTTATTCCACAGTCTGGACACCCTGACTGTGAAGGAGTTTTTCCTGGAAGTGAGCCTGAAGTGGCCTTCCAGGAGTTTGTATGCATTGCTCTTGGTCTTCCCCAGGAGTGCCCTGGTGAACAGCTGTTCACCAAGCCCTTGATGTATTCCCCTGATGTAGCAGTCATCCGCTACCAAGTCCCCTCTCAGCCCTGTCTTCTGTAGGCTGAAGAGACCCAAGTCCCACAGCCTCTCCTCATATGGCTTGTCTTTCAAGTCCCTGATCATATGGGTGGCTCTTCACTTGACCCTCTCAAGTTTTTCCACATCCTTGTTGAAGTGCAGTGCCCAGAACTGGACACAGTACTCCAGCTGCAGTCTCACCAGTGCAGAGTACAGTGGGAATATCACTTCCTTTGTTTTGCATGAGATGCGTGTTGTTTGCCTTGATGGCCACAGTATCACACTGCTGGCTCATGTTCATGCAATGGTTGATACTACCCATAGGTCCCTTTCATCCAAGTGAATCTATTGGAATTTTCACTAATATCGACATTTTTCTCTCAATATGACTGAGTGACAGAAAAACATTTTCAGCAATTCAGGGAGAAGAAAAAAATATTCTACATGTTACATTTTTTGCAGTGCTTATACATTGATTGTTAAAATGTACATACAATACCAGACAAGGTTCTTTGGGTAGACGTGTTATCATTTATTAGACCAACTAAATTGTTGGAAAAATTGTTCTTTGCAAGCTTTGAGGTACAAACACCCTTCTTTAAGCATAGGGAGAGTCTGTTGGTGCTTGTGTGTGCTCCTGAGTAGAATAGAAGCCTATATGCAGAATACAGGTCTGTATAAATACAAAGATATGGCAGTGAGGATCTGAGGGAATGGGAGACAATAGGTGTCCCACCTGCCTTGCACCTACTGTTTCCCATTCCCTCATATCCTCAATGCCATGCATTTGCATTTTCACAAGCCTGTATTTTGCATATTGGCTTCTATTCTACTGAGGAGAGGACACAAACACCAACAGACTCTCCCTATGCCTGAAGAAGGGCATTTGTGCCCCAAATTGCAAAAGACAATTTTTCCAACTATTTAGTTGGTCTAATAAAAGATATCACATCTGTCCAAAGAACCTTGTCTCCCGATGTCCTTTAAACCAACATGGCTACAACCACCCTATATACAATACCAGCATCTTCTGATCCATAAATAAATCAAAGATTTTTGTCAAAAAACAAACCCTTTGACTTGCTGATAGTACTGACATCTTTCAGCAGTTCTCCTTTTGTGGGGAAAGAATTCCACTGGTTTGAAGAACTTATACCAATTCTTCTTTCACCAGATTAAAGGCAGGGAGCAGATGTAATAAATTATAGAGTGAAAAAATGGAGAGAAATTAGAAAAGGAAAAAAGGAAAAGCAGTTTTGGTGACTGAATTTTAAGCAGCAGAGTCTGATGGAGTGGGATAAGAAAATGATTTCTTTTTCTCTCTGCTTCATTCCAAAGTCTTCCTCATTCCCACGTCTTCCTAAGCTGCCATCGCCATCCTGCCCTCCCCACCACCACACACTCTGCGTGTGGCCACTGCCACCCCCTTCTCTTTCCTGCCCCCCGCTCCGCATTATCTGCCTCAGATAACCAGAATTTTTATATAACTACCACCCAGCATTCCCCACTCATGCTGGATAACAGGGATTTTACTGTATACAAATTAAAGGCTAAATATTTTCACAAAGTACAGTGCTACTCAATATGTATAAGGGTGCCAAATTCTGGCTCTGATTGAATGATGTATGGCTTCTTTTTACTGAATTTAAACAACAGCTAATTAATAAATAAATAGTAGTAATTTACAAATAAAACTGGGTTCACTAACATTCCAGAAACAGCCTGCAGTCCATTCTTGTGAATTAGTGCAACATTTGACCGTTTCCATAAGGCTTTCTCCATCAGCCTCCAGAGGCTCAGCAAACACTATCAGTTACCCAAATTATACAACATTCTGGTCTGCAGTGCACAACTTTTTTTTTTGCTGCTAATGCACACAGCAGAGTCATCCACCCAACAGCATTAGGGTTTGGTCCTGTCATAAGTTCCTTGGCAAAAATAGTGGTTTGGAAGGACAAAACAGTCACAAAAGGATAACAAGTTATCCAAACCCAACCCAATTAGTGTACATTCTCCTGAATGACACCACCAGAATGAAGGTGTGGTGTGCTGGCTGCACAAACGTATTACAAACTGAGAACATCCTGTGTGAACAAGATCCCCACATCCTAATTATAGGCAGTCACCAGGCTGCACTTGTCACACATATCACATTTTTATTACAATAATTCAGAGCTCAGGTCCCAGAATAGTACATTTCCCACCCCATTTTGTCACTAGAAATAAATGTGCCTGACAAAAAATTTTCGGGGCCCAAAATGTGAAGAATATAAACAAACGCTGATTGCGAATGCTTGTGACAAATGTATAATTTTGTGTGTAAGCTAGGAACTTTGTAGCAAGGAAGGCTGGTTCCAATGCATGTAAGTCCTAGGTAAGAAGCTGCTGTCCACAGATTCCGTATAAAATAATGAATGAAAGCAAACGAGTTATTACCATATTAAAAGTGGATAGAGCAGATGAGGTCTCTGCTATGGTCTGTGGTTTAAAAAGCATTCATTATCTGCAAGAAATCCAGGGTTAGTCTCAATTAGGCTGGTGTAGTTCTGTGTTGTTGTTGTTGTTTTTTTCTCCTGACATAATGTCAGCACAAAAGAAGTGAAAATCAGACCCAATATGAGCCAGTCTCTAATGCTCTGCACCCAGTAGAGTGGTTTGGACCTGTGCAAAGTGAGTAAAAGCTGCTGCTTCCCTGAGTTGGTAGCAGCATCTACAGTGGGATGAACAACCACATGCTGTACAAAGCACTGGAGGATTTGGCTTAATGAATTTACAGTTGACAGAAGACACAGCCATCTCCATTCATTTGGCACATCTTTTCCTGCTCATTTATGAGGTTGTGGATGCATGCCATTCAGCAGTTCACTAAGCAGGCTGCTCCTTTCCTACAACATCTCAGGGACATGCTGCACTTTGTTCCTCCTCCTCCCTAACAAGTCATGTCAGTTTTAGTAACAGAATGCAGGAAAATCCTTGCTGCTTCATCAGTGCTTGTGCACACAGGCTAGGAACAGATGTTGCATTTGTCCTGGGAAAAGTTGTGCCTGTATTTGTGCCAGAACAGAAAAGTCCCAGGACTGGCATGGACACACATTGCCCTTCCAGTCAAGGTTTACTGACCAGCTGAATGCACTTCTGTTTTTCTGCCATTGATTCAATGATGCAGTCCCAGGCCAGCCATTCAGATGCATTTCATGATGTCACAAGACAAACTGTTAATACTTCCTATTCCATGAACCTTTTTAGGATCTGTCCCAGGACAATGGACGTGGACATCTGAACAACTGCACTTTATTCAGAGATAAAATGACTTCTCCCAGGACAAATGCAAGGTATGTAGCCACAGAGACACAACACTTACAGCATTTGGAGTTTATTTGCCCTTCTGGTACATCAGCAAAATAGAGCCAGCTCAGCTCACAGTCTCAAGCACTCCAGTTGAGATTTGAAGGTGACACATTTGAGCAACACTCTAAGTCAGGGGTTGGCAACCCTCAACACTCATGCCAGAACATGGCACATAAGGCCATTCTGCTTGGCACACCATAGCTGGCCCAGGCTCTGGACAGCTGCCACTGGCCATGGAGCCTGGGTTGCTTGTAGCATGCAGCCAGGAGGGTGCAAGCAGCCCAGGCTCCATCTCCAGTGGCAGATGCTCAGAGCCTGGGCTGGCTGTGACAGGCAACTGTGAGGCTGCAAATAGCTGCACTGCTGTCCAGAGCCCCAGTACTGACTCCCTGGTGGCAGCGGCTGCATGTACAGATGGCAGGGGAGGAACCCAGGGCAACACAATCCCAACCTCTCCCCCACTGTCCACATGGAGGCACAAATGCAGCTGCCACCTCAGAGCTAGTGCCATGACTCGAGATACTGGTGCAGCTGTTTGCAGCCTCCCAGCTGCTGCTCTCATACCCTGCCATGTCTGCATGCCCTGGCAGGGACCACTGCATAGGTGGGCTGCGCTACACTCCTCTCCTCTCCTTGGAGCCAGCTATCTCAGCCTGGGGGGTGTGGGGTGGCAGGGGGGTGACGGAGCTGAGGCTCAAACCCAAGGTGGGGCAGAGTGGGCACAGCTGCCGAGGTTCCAACCCTGCCCGCTGCCTCTGCTGGGTGCTGCTGCTGCTTGGCCCCTCTGGTTCACTCGGCAGGGCCTGCAAGGGGAGCAGCCCAACCACTCATTGGCTTGCACTATAATTAGACATCAGGGCGGAAAGGAGCAAGCAGGCCCTCAGGGAGTTGCCTTTGAAGTTGCACTGACACTGCAGTGGCTGGGCTGGGTGGACCCTGGCCAGCCTCCCCTTCACAGGAGGCCATGTAGCCGCCATTGCCACAGAGCCGGTGCCAGGACTCTGGATACCAGTGCAGCTGTTTTCAGCCTGGCAGCTGTCCAGGGCCCAGGCAGCTGTGGTAGGCAGCAGACAGATACACTGGGGGTCTAGAGTGGACCTCTGGGCAGACAGCGGGAGAGGAGTGGGGGTGCTGGGGTTCTGGACACTGGTGCAGCTGTTTATAGCCTGCCCACTGCCTGCTGTGAGCAGCCTGGGCTCTGTGGCCACTGGCAGCTGCACATGCACCTCAGGGTGCATGGCAGGGAAGGGGACAGGGCAGCACAACCCTGGCCCTTCCCCCAGCATGCACCCAGAGGTGCACATTCACCTGCTGCCAGCAACTAGGATCAGGCCCGCCACAGCACCCCTGCCATCTGCCCCTGGCACACCAAGTAGAGGCATGGGTTGAGGTTGGGTGCCAGGGGCACCATCCTGGTTCAAAAGCTGAAACAGTAGCTCAGGCCCCTCTGGCCATTGCTCTAAGTATATTCCAAACGTGCCTCACATGCACCAGCTGCACTGAGTTCAGCACAAGCTACAGCAACCACATTTGCTTTCATTAAAAAATACAGCCAGAGGAACAGGTGGTCGTGGAGGTGTTTACCTTCTGAATACCAGCCTAATGGCTAGAACACTTGCCTAGGATGTGAGAGACCTGGAGGTTGGGCTTCTTTGAAAACTCCTGGGCTGGTTGTGAGCAGATCCCTACCCCCTTGATTGCTTTTCAGGGGGTGGCGATTCACCACATGGAGTCCACAGAGTGGCTTGCCCTGAAACAAATAGCCTGTGCCGCTGATGGAGGTGG
>NW_005841994.1:1229177-1237335 GCF_000455745.1 Alligator sinensis
AAGAGTGGGGGTTGTGAGGCACTTTTGCAGGAGCTTCTGCAAGGATCCAAGGTACCTGGAGCAATGTCGGGGTTCAGGAAAAGCTGCTGCTGTGGCTGGTGCAGGCGGTTTGCAACTTTTCTGGAACTTGCTGTGCCCAGCCAGGGGGTAGAGGGGGATCTTTCTCCTGTGAGGGACAGCGAGTGGATCCCCAGGTGTCAGAGAAGCCAGAAGGAAGACTCCAATGAACAGGGTGTTAAAACTGATGGATTCCAGGGTGAATTTCTCAAGAGAGAAAAAGGAAAGGAACTTTTCAACTGAGGCTCCTCATCTGTAGAATTCAGACCATCAAAGATAACATGGAACCAACATTTCTTTGTGAAAACCAATCTTCAATCTCCACACATACTAGCGTAATGCAGGCAATGTGGCCTCGTAGTGAGGGTCCTGGACTTGAACTTCATTGAGCTGCATGTTTCTTTTGTCTTTACCTTTATTATGTCTGCATGATCTTTGGCAAGTCACTTGATGTCCTTGCATGGCATTTTCCTCATCTGTAAAAAAGAGGTGCTATTTACCTTTTTTATAAAACACAATGAGAACTGCAGATGAAAAGTACTGTATAAATGTTAGGCATTATACAGAGCAGACTCCATTAATCAAGTCTGCTCGAGCATACTAATTGGAATGCTCCAGCAGCCTTGGAGTCTCTTATATTCAGCATCCCCACACTTCAAAATGGTGGCAGGAGCACTTTAACTAAAGCTTGTTGAATGAGCTTTAGTTAAAATGTCCCTGGTGCTATTTTGAAGCACAGGACACTGAATACATAAAATGCTGATGGCACTTTAATTAGAGTAGCTCCAGCGAGCCACTCTAATTAAAGCACACCAAACTACACCCTGACCCCCTGACATGTAAAGACACCCTATGTGTTTCAATGTTATGTTACTGAGTGCGTCTTACAGACACTTATGACTGACTGATAGACTGAGATCTATCATTCTCTAGAAATGGTGCAGAGGTTTGAAATACTGGTATTTAATAGACCTTTATAGTGGTTCTACTACAAAGTACTATCTTTTGCTTGTCCCACCATCGTTGCTATACTTATAGCAACTATTATGTTTTAGAAGTGTGCTTTGGGCTGTCATCTGCAACAACAAATTTAGATGCAATACCTGTGGCCTATAATATTCTAACAAATGTCATAGTGCTTAGAAAGTTACATTCTTGTGTGAATACATCCTGGATGTCACCCAGCCTGCTACAGTCTGTTTGTATGGCTTGGCTACCTGTCAGCCTAATAGAATGGCCTTCATTTGTTCATTAGTAAATAAAGTCAAACATGATTCACACAGTCCCTTTATAGTAAAACGGAATTTGCTGATATAGAGTTTTGCTGATAATCAACACTAAGGTGACCATATGTCCCAGTTTGGCCAGGGCAGTCCCAGATTTTGGAGGCTGGTCCTGGCTGGCCAGTGAAAATTAAAATGAGCATCCTAGGCATGGTATGCGGGGCAGAGAGATGGAGGGGGATAAGCTTTGAAATAAGAAGCCCTAGCAGACAGCAAAATTGCCCTAAAATGGGTTAGTTTGATTAGTGGAATCACCATTAAAAAGGGGAAATGATTGTTAACTCCTGTGAAGTAAAGAACAATTGGTCATTAATAGGCCATTGACTCCCTTAGCTGCCTGAATAGTAATATAATAGCTGCACCACCTGTCCCATCCCCACCTCTGCTGGCAGCAGCCCTGCTGACTTGGGGGGGGGCGGGGGGCGGGGGGGGGACAGTGTCCCAGATTTCACATTGTCCCATATGGTCACCCTAATCAACACACTCTCTTAAATGCAGCCAGATACAAATCCTGGTATCTTGTGGTTTTCTTGTAGTGGATTCAATGCAATAATGCATAGTCCAATCATAGACAGCATTCATTTAATGTAGCCATCCAAAAATCAGTCCTGGTAAATTAGATTCATAGGGCGAAATTCTCAGTTGGCATAACTAAGAGAAGCTTCACTGGGTGAGACCAACTTATACTACATGAAGATATGCGCTGAGAAGTGTAACAGAATTAGAGAGCAATGCCTAAAAGTGAGTTTGTATGAGCAGAGGGAGAAGGAGGCCTCTTCTTAGCTTGCAAAATCTGGTGCCTGAAGTGAGGCAGTTAATATTATTCTTGACATTTAGGCAAGAGAAAAATCATCAATAAAATTAAAATAAACATGTTAACTCTTAGTGACACTGAGACAATCTTCTATGGCTGCCCTGCAGCATTTTGTTCATTCCCTTTTCACTTCAGTGCAATAAATCCCACAGTAATTTTTTATGTGCTGGTTTCAGGAAATATAATAATAAATATTTAAATGAGAGAAAGGAACAGAAGCAGATTCTCGCACCATAACTAAATTCACAGACATCCCATTCCCTTTGGTTATCGTCAGCACACACATTTAATTTATAAACAAAAAAACTTCAAATGAGCTTTAATTTCCGTACACAGAAATATTTTTCAGTTCTTGGCAAGCATACTAATCTATGACATATTCTAAGTAATCTTGCATTTTTTCTATTATGTCTTGTTACAATAAGGACAAGATTTGGTGTTCCAGGGTTCTTCTTGCCCCCCTCCCCCCGCCTCCCCCCAGCAACTACAAAAATCACAGCTGTTATCCCTGAATGGAGCTATTAATTAGGAACTTCAGATGTGCGTATGGGGTGCACAATTCGCATCTACAGTCATTGTAACACTGGAGTCTGCATATCTCAGGCAAAGGCTCGTCTTATGTTTAAGGCACTAGACTGAGAATCAAGACATTGGGATTCATTCCTCAGCTATGCCACAGATCCTCTGTGACTGTGGGCAACTTGCTTAATTGCTTTATGATTCTGTTTTCCCATTTACAAAGTGGGCCTCTGGGATGGTGCCATCTCTCTCCAAAATTCAGTCCATGACCCACTCTAAGATGTCTCCCTCTTAAGGCGGCGGCTATCCCTCTATCTGGCCATTTTGAAAGAAACTGAACCATGTCTTGATCTCAGCCTTCAGCATAGATCCTCTATAGACCAAATAGCTAGCAGGATGTCTTAGATTCCAGCAAGATCCCTCATAACTTGCCACTGGTTCTTGGATTGAAAGAGGTGGTGGCACTTAGAAGAATGGAGAGAGGATGGAGAAGAGGTCTCACTGAGAAGGACAGCTAGAAAACCAGCAGGTGTTTGGGGAAAGGAGACATGAGAGTCTCAGCCCACAGTGGTGATGCATAGGCGGTGCGTGTACACCCCCTGAGAGCGCCAGTGCACCCCCTGACCAGCCATGCTTTCCACTTAGGTTATGGGCAGTGGGGGCAGGAGGGAACACCGGTGCCCTCCCATCGAATGCTGGCCGATCGCTGCCACTCACGGAAGTGGCTGCAGTGATCAGGCATTGCAGGATTGGCCACGGGGTCTGCTCCCCCTCCCCCCCAGGTAGAGAGATCGCCTGGGGGCATACCCCCTGGTTGGCGGGACTGGTTGTAAGGGGGGCATGTGCCCCCCCTGACTAAGGCAGCACCCACCAGTTGCCCATGTCAGCTGAGGCCTTCCTCAGAGTGCTCTGAGGACTCTCAGCCCCTACTCCCTGGTAACTACTTCTGTGATGTCACCAAAGCCCTTTAACAGTCCAGGGCACAGATTCTGGGTCTGAAGAGCATGCCTGTGCAGACTGTTTGCACTGATGGGATCATCAGATCTAATTTTTAACCAGAGTTGTATAAAAACATTTCTCATTCTACATACCTAAAATATCCTGTATAGGGCAACATGGAAACGATAAGACTTTGTATGTTATATTTCATGGCTTTTGCCCATCTGTATGAAGAACAGATGGGGCCACCTCTGCAGATTAAGGTTACTAAAATAGACATGCCAAAAATAGCTGATGTGATCTTTGGGTGTATAAACAAGGAAGCAGTGATTAGGAGTAGGGAGATGATTTTAACTTTGTACAGTAACATCCAGATACCCTTAAACCTTGCAAAGATGAGGGCTTGCAAAGTAGCCGGTGGCATATACAGCCACAACAAACTGTGAGGGAACAATGAGGTACTCCAACTAATGGAAAAGGGGTCCTTTGAATTAAAAACTGCAACAGCCACCTGAGCAGTTGGTTTTTAATTTGGCAACTTGCTGTGGGCTAAGCATGTGGAGAACTACCCTGATACAATAATCCAAGTAGTGTGGTATAATGGAATGCTGCATGGAGTTCTGGTACCCACATATTAGACAAGAAGGTGCAGAGGGGAGCTGCAAAAAGGATTTGAGGGATGATAAATACCTTATAGTGAGAGACTTCAAGAACTCAATCTGTTTATCTGATTATCAAAAGGAAGATTATAAAGTGGCTTGACAATCGTGAATTAGTACCACCTCAAGCAGAAATTAACAGGTACTAAAAACTCTAATCTAGCAGAGAAAGGCATAACAGAAGCCAATGGCTGGAAGATAAAAAGCCAGACAAATTCAAATCATGGGGGGAAAGCTCACCTTGATAACAGTAATGCTAATTCACTATTACAACAAGGGAAGTGGGGCTTATCTCTATTTCTTGTAGTCTTCAAATCAAGACTGGATACCTATCTGGAAGATATGTGACTCAGATAAACAATTTGGGCTCAATACAGGAGTAACTGGATGATATTCTATGGCCTGTGGAATACAGGAGATACGACTAGATGACTTAATGGTCCCTTCTGGTTTGGAAATATTTGAATAAAACCTACACAGCACAGATTTCACAGACAAAGGGGTCTCGATATATATGTTCTCTGTAAAAGTATTAGCCAAACTGTTAAATTAAACTCAAGGAAATGAAAAGGAGTGGGAATAATTTATTACTCGCATATTGGCTGAGTATGTCCCTGTCTCACAAGGAACACAGCTGAGAATTTATAGGAAATACCATAAAATCAAAGATGGCACTCCCTGAAAGAGCACGTTTAAAGATTTCACTGGTGAATATTAGTTTGTGTAATGAGGTGGAGGGTAAACTTAAGAGACAAATAAACCTACAGAAATTACTACAGATAGCAAGGATGTGTCAGAGCACTCAATCCACCTTCTTGCTTGTGCACTATTGTTCCCTGAAGTCCTTGGAGATAGCAAAGTTAGTAATTGAGAAAGTTCTAATAAAAATTGCTGCAGCCCACAGTTTTCCTTCAAAAAGCCAAGAAAGTTACCAGGAGAGTTTGTGCTAGGGGACAAGGCACAGGATAAAGAGACAAAAGTCTTGGGGTGCTTGTACGTGCGACAGGGGTTTAGTTTGGTTTAGTTCTCCTTAAATTGAAACAGTGGGCTTACCTGCCTCTCCCACAGTGGGAGAGGGGGTGAGCTGCCAGCAGGCTGAGCAGTCCCGGAAGCTTGCCCCACCCCCCCACAGGAGAGGCAGGTAAGCTCCAAAATCTCGTGCACCATCCCCGCCGCCTTCCCATGGCCTGGGACCCCCAGAAGTAGCTAGCTTACCCCTGGAGCAGAGTCACAAGGTTTCAGGATGGCAACTGGGTGTGCTGGTGGTGGGAGAAAGTGGCAGGAATGGTGCATGGGGTGGTGGAAGCCCACCAAACCTGAGCGGTAGAAGCCCAGAAGGGTGCCTCCAACAAGTGAGAATAGTAGGCTCAGCTCTGTGGACATGGTGCAGACGCAGAGCGCAGCTGCTAGGGGCCCCACCCCAGCAGCACCACCTGCCCTGGGCTCTTCTGAGGCCTCCACCCAGACGGAGCTCCTGGTAGGGTCGGTAGCCCCTTGCTCCCATGTCTATGGGGGAGGCTTGGTGGGGTTCCAGAGCCGGTGGGAGCGGGGGGGGGCCTGGTGGTTCCCTTGCCTGTCCCTCCTGTGCCCAACTTAGGGCTCTGGAGGAGCAGGTACAGGAGCTCCAGGCTGAGGTGAGCAGGCTGCAGAGGACAAAATTGACTCATATTTCTGTTCATTGCAGGACCAGTCATCCAGTGTACAGTCCTCCCAGGAGATGTGTTCAACACAGGAGTGGCAGAAGGTGTCCACCAGATCCAGGGCTGCTCAGGCTAGCATGGTGGAGGCTCCCCAGGTACAAGTGGGGAACAGATACGAGGCCCTGGCAGCTGTGGCAGAGAAGGATGACGGGGATGCCTCCAGCGGGGATGATGCCACTCTACGTAAGACACAGACGGTGCAGAGAGGGACTATCAGGAGGAAGAAATGCTGGGTCCTCATCATTGGGGACTCCATCCTAAGGGGAACGGAGGGACCCATCTGCCGACCCAACCCCATGGCACGACAGGTCTGCTTCATGCCTGGGGCTCGGATTCAGGACATCACAGAGAGGATCCTGGCCTACATTCGACCGTCAGACCAGTACCCCATGGTTCTCATCCATGTGGGAACAAATGACGCGGCCAGAGGCAACCCAGACTGCATCATGAAGGACTTCGAGGCCTTGGGGGCCAAGCTCAAGGAGACGAGGGCACAGGTGGTATTCTCCTCTAATCTCCCAGTGAGTAGGCGTGGACGGCAACATGAGGCCTGCATTGGTAAGGTCAACCAGTGGTTATAAAGTTGGTGCCACCAGGCAGGCCTCGGGTTCCTGGATAACGACCCATACTTTCATGCAGGGTACTTACTTGGGTGGGATGGGCTACACCTCTCTCCTAAAGGCAAGCGTGTCTTCTCTTCCAGGTTGGCTGGCCTTGTGTGGCATGCTTTAAACTAGCTTCGCCAGGGGGTTGGGCCACAGGAGGACTTGAGGACACCTTCCAACCAAGACAGGTAACATGCACAAGGGGTACCCAGGTAAGCAACAGGGGTCCAGATAGTCCTGGGAATCAGGGGGTGGCACACGCACCAATTCAAGGCCTTAAATGCCTCTACACCAATGCTCATAGTATGGGGAATAAGCAGGAAGAACTCGCCCTCCAGATAGCTAGTTCAAACCCGGACATAGTAGGGCTCACAGAAACCTGGTGGGATTCATCCCGCAACAGGGCAGTTAACATTAGGGGCAATAGACTATACAGGCCGGATAGAATGGGGAGGAAAGGTGGAGGTGTTACATCAAAGAGCAATATACATCCTCAACCAGCAGGATGGGGTCTGAGGAGGGGAAGGCTGAAGTGCTCTGGGTCAGGATACAGGGGGGTCATGGGGAAAGGGACTTAATGGTGGGGATCTACTATAGACCTCCCAACCAAGGGGAAGAGCTGGACTGCAAATTCTTGGGTCAGTTGGTGGAGGCACTTAAGGCAAGGGATGTAGTTGTCATGGGTGATCTAAATTACCTGAACATCTGCTGGGAGGAGCAGTCAGCCAGATCTGGCTGCTCATGAAGGTCCCTTGCTGAAATACAGGACCTCCACTTAACCCAGGAAGTGCACAGTCCCACCAGGGGGAATGCCCTGCTGGACCTGGTCCTGGCCACAGGTGGCGACCTGGTGAGGGGACTACAGGTCCTCGACCACCTGGGCGATAGCGATCATCGCTTGCTGGAATTCACCATTCAGCACAGGGTGTCAAGGGCCTGCAGCAAGGCAGGAGCCCTTGACATCAAGAGGGCCAACTTCAATGAGTTGAGGAGATTAGTGGGAGAGGCACTGGGGTCCTGGAGAGTAGGGGAACTGGGTGCCCAAGATGAGTGGTCGTTCCTTAAGGAGACGATACTCAGATCCCAAGGGGTGACAATCCCAACAAGAAGCGAAGGGGGCAAGAGTGCCCAAAAGCCCCCCTGGCTCACCAAGGGCATTCGGGAATGCCTGGTTGCCAAAAAGGAGTCATACACCCAGTGGAAGGGAGGGGCTATCACCAAAAAGGAAAATACCTCCACCACTCGGGTCTGTAGGGGGTGCTGTTAGGAAAGCTAAGGCAGATAC
This sequence comes from Alligator sinensis, assembly GCF_000455745.1. Lineage (NCBI taxonomy): Eukaryota > Metazoa > Chordata > Crocodylia > Alligatoridae > Alligator > Alligator sinensis. The sequence continues at coordinate 1,237,039 of NW_005841994.1, forward strand.
AGAACTAGGGCTAGCATCAAGGATAACAAAAAGTCCTTTTTTAAATACATGTATGAAATCCTTTCATACATACATGAAGAAGGCACCGGGTGATGTGGGGCCCCTGCAGGATATGCTTGGCAATCTGGTGGTTGTAAAAAAGAGGAAAAAGCAGACCTCTTTAACAATTTCTTTGCCTCCATTTTCTTGTGCAGTGACCAGGACTCCCCTACCGAGATTCAGGACAGACTCAGGAGAAACTTCGCTAGGCCTAGGTTCAGGGAGGACCAAGTTAGGGAACTTCTGGAGGGGCTGGAC
>NW_005841994.1:1237643-1254477 GCF_000455745.1 Alligator sinensis
CCCCCCCGCCCCTCCCTTCTCATTAAAAAGCTAGGCAACTGTGGCATTGATGTCTACACAGTCAGATGGATTGCAAATTGGCTGAGGGGTCGTAGTCAGAGAGTGGTGGTGGACAGGTCATATTTGACCTGGAAGGAAGTGGGCAGTGGAGTCCCCTAGGGCTCAGTCCTTGGGCCCGCACTGTTCAAATTCTTTATAAGCAAGTTGGATGACGGGGTGAAAAGCACCCTGTTTAAATTTGCAGATGACACCAACATTTGGGGTGAGGTGGGCATGCTAGAAGGGAAGGACAGATTACAACGGGACCTGGACAGGTTACGGGGTGGACAAATGAAAATAGGATGGGATTCAATACTGCCTAAGTTCAGGGGGCTGCACTTAGGCAGTAGGAACCAGCAGCACACCTATAGGCTGGGGAACTCCGTTCTCAAAAGCACAGTGGCAGAAAGAGATCTTGGAGTCATTACCGACTCCAAGATGAACATGGGCTGACAATGCGAGGACACAGCCAGTAGGTTTAGCCGTACCTTGTCGTGCATCCACAGATGCACCACAAGCAGGGCCAAGGAGGTGATCCTCCCCGTCTATGTGACACTGTTCAGGCTGCAGCTGGAGTACTGCATCCAGTTCTGCATGCTGCACTTCAGGAGGGATGTGGACAGCTTTGAGAGGGTCCAAAGGAGGACCACTCACATGATCGGGGGACAGCAGGGCAGACCCTATGAGGAGAGGCTAGGGGACCTTATCCTGTTCAGCCTTTACAAGAGAAGGCTGAGGGGGGACCTGGTGGCCATCTATAAACTTACTAGTGGGGACCAGTGGGGATTGAGAGAGAACTTGTTCCCTCGAGCGCCTCCCGGAGTAACAAGGATTAATGGCTATAAATTGTTAGAGAGTAGGTTTAGACTAGACATTAGAAGGCACTACTTCACAGTCAGGGCGGCTAGGATCTAAAACCAACTTCCAAGGGAAGTGGTGCTGGCTCCTACCTTGGGGGTCTTTAAGTGGAGGCTTGTCGTTTACCTAGCTGGGGTCATTTGAGCCCAGTTTTCTTTCCTGCCCAGGGCAGGGGGTCGGACTAGAAGATCTACAAGGGTCCTTCCAACCCTACATCTATGAATCTATGAGCTTCCCCAACCTTGGAAGGGTTTTATCTTGCTACGTTACAAAGTCATTTAAAGCAGAATATGCTGCTGAGCATGTAAATAGCAATGCTATTAAAGCAGTGGAAAAGGGCAATTAAGCCTTTTTAAAGGCCAATCTTGTTGCATGTACAAAGGCTGTTGGGTTCTATTTATGATTCTAACACTGATTTGCTCTGTGATTTCATGGATGCCTCCTTTCTTTGTGCCTTAATGGACATTTTGTCTGTTTCATCTATTATAAATATAAGCTCTTTAGAGCAAGCTGGTCTCTTGTTGCATGCTTGTATAGGACCTCCCACATGTTAGGGCTTCAACGTACTGCTGCCAGGAAAATGATGATGAGTTTTCAGATGGTCACACAGCTGATGCAGCATGCTTGAGAATTCTACCTAGCCTATATTTAGTGGTTCTTCAGAGGGAAGGTGATGAACCTGTAGAACTACTTTGGATACATATTGGAAAATGCCAGTCTTTTTTATCTGATCTCCCAGATCAGTAAAACAGGTACAGCTGTGCATGGACTACGGGTGAGTGCCTAACGGCTGTTCTACTTGCCTACAAAATCACTGACTGTTGAGAAGGCTAGAGAATGAAAAGGGTATAAAATCAAGCACTCTTGTATAGAGCACATTGCACATTCAGTTATGTCTCACCACCAAACCCCAATGGGAAAAGACCTGAGGAATCCTGATGGGGAGGTGATCATGTCTCAAACCATACTGCTCCTGAATATGGGACCAGGTCCCTCCACTGGCTAAAGTCAATGCAGCTTCACTGAAGCTAATGAAGCTACAGGGGATTGATTCTGATGATGATGTATACCCTGAAAACAAGGTAAGTAGCTTCTGTAGTCATCAGAACCCTAAAATGGAATTAAAGCCCCATAGTCATATTATCCTGGTTCTGTTTGTATGCAGCATGGCTCAGAATCCCAGGTCCATGCTCTAGAAAACCCACATCTCCATCTTGCTGTTTCTTCTCCTCATACTCTGTGGCCCTCCAGCTCCTCAGTTTTCCACTCCTCTTTGCAGTCTGCTTTCTTCATCACAGCAGACTTCCCCATTGAACACACCTATGTCCTCTTCTAGCAATGCCATAATAGCTTTACTGGTTAGTGTTGTGGTACCTCTGGGTCCAGCCAAGGATCAGGACCTCACTGTGTTAGGCACTGCACATGCATTTATTAAAAATAGATCCCTTTCCTAAAAGTTACAGTCTGAGCAAGTGACAATCTATTATTCGCTTCCAGTATAGCTTTGTCTCATCACCGTCTCCACATCAGTGCTGCTACAGCAGTTAGTCTGATACTATTGACTGGTAACTTGAGTAATTCACATGTTACATTATACTCACAAATTACAAGATTGATTTTACATGGATTGTAGTATGTTTAATGCTGTGGTGCATCCATTTCATACTGTTCCAACATGCTGTGCCAAATTCTGCTCTCAGTTTTATTTCAGCAACCCCTCTAGCTTCAGCAGGGTTGTACAAGTGTAATTCTGACCAGAATTTGACTTTCCAGATCTTTGCATCAGGAAATATATTCCTTCTTTTCAAAACTGTTAGGACATATTCCACTTTCTCAGTATGACATCTCTTAAAATGAGATAAATTCTTATGTATTAAGAATAATGAAAGCTGCAATCCAGAAAAGCATTAAGCCTATGTAAATCTTTAGGCACCTGAGAAGTTTCCTTAATTTCTCTGGAACAATTCTCATACTTAAAGACATACACGTTGAAGTCTTCTGTTGACTAGTGTCACAGGGCACTAAGGTGCCTGCTCCTTTAAGGGCAAAAACTGCCTAGAGAAAGAGCCCTAGCAGTCAGGCAGGATCCCCACAGGTGCAGGTTACTGTGGCAGTAGGCTAATGAGTGAATTAGCCTGCACCTGCACCCAGTCAGCTGACCGGAAGAGGCAGGGCCCTGGGCACATATAAACCCCAGGGCTGGGACTAGAGAGTTAGTTCTCTGTCAGCAGCCAAAAGGAAAGGAGCTCTCATAGAAGAAGGTAGCTGGAGATGTGTGACTGCCTGTTCTGCTTCTGGTAGGAAGGGGCTATAGGAGCTCATAGGTACTGGTGGTGGGGGGAGGCCCAGTAAATTGAAAGAGAAGTTTGTTTTCTAAAAGGGGCTAGAGTGTGGACCCTGTGTTATGGTTGTGTGGTAGCCCAGGGGCTTGTACTTTCTGTTGTTATTTAAACTGGTGGGCCGAGCTAAGACTATTGGGGGGGGGGGAGGAGACCTCATTGGGGGCCCACTACAGTATGGGGAACCCAGTGCCAGGGGGTGCAACGACAAAGTGGGTGAGTGGGCCCCAGCACCAGAGAGGGTACAGTTACTAAGGCTGACTAAGCTGAGGCCTCAATACAAGAAGACAACATCTATATAACATCTGTGAGGCTTGGGGTGTGGTAAAAGGATGGTTTTGGAGCCACACATCTAGCCTATAAGGCTTGGGAGTATCATAAGGCACCACCTGAGTGTGGGAACCAATAAAGGGGTCTAGCAACCCACAGGGTTTAGAAGAGACTGTCAGGACTGTGACTGAGCAACACGAGGGCAGCCTCCCGATCCATCATTTATAACAGCAAGACGTGGCAGGTTAGATTAGTAGGCGCCCATGTGACGGAGCCGGCACGGTCAAAATGCCCTAGGGACATCACGGCCATCCCTGGGGTGGCTGTATCATGACAGCTAGGATTTATTTTAGGAGTGGGTTCTTCAAAGAAAGCATGTGGACTTCCACTGTACAAGGTTGTACTATGTAAAGCAAGCCCTGAAAAATTACCAGAATTCTCTCTCTAAGATAAGTCCCACAGTTCCAGTTTCTAGGGAATTTCTATGGATCTTAAATACAGAATTATGGCTTTAATCTCACAAGCATCAACCTTCTATAGTTGCATTTCAAGTACATGAATCAAGGTATTCTGTTCTCATTTATGCTAATGCAACCCACTGATTTCAGCAGAGCTATACAGGTGTAACCATGAGTCAGATCCATCCCCATACTTTATATGCTGGAAGTGTAAATAATTCTGCTTTCACCTCTTCCTATAACCAGCCAGAAGGAAATTCTACCACCCCTGATTACTAGATTTTGCTCCTCTCTATTGGGGAAAGGCCACCTATTACTTTCAAGTCACTCTCTGAGCTTCTCAAGGCTTTATCTTTGGAATGTTCTTTTTAGTAATAGCTTTTGAATAGCAGCAGGACATTGCCAAGGCACTCATAAAATATATTGAGCTAATCATCTAGAAATAGTCACTAAATACAAAGTGCAGAGATGCGAAAAATTTCCAGTTTACATGAAATATATCATATCTCACCCAGTAGCAAAGCAATACTATATAATATCCACTGTTCCTATACAAGAAAGGTTTCCCTACCATCAGAAAAAAAACCTGCAAGGCCCTGGGAAGGTCCATTACAAAGTCTGCCCACAAAAGTATTAAATCCATGATCTGTGCTTGCAGCAAGACAAATATTTCATTGTACTGCATGTTCAGCTAAAAATATGCTGGGAGGCTAAATGCATAAATCAATAGATTACACATGTGGATCTATCTCCAAAAAGAAGCCATCACTCCACTATAAGAAAATAAACAAAAAATATACAATTGCTGGTGAAATACAGGTTTAATTGGGTTGAATATAATTTTGTAACTCATCATACACATTCATGCAACAATCAGTAATGCTGCCTGCTGCAGAGCAAAAGACTATTTAAGTATACATACAGGTATCAAAACAAGGAGCCCATTTGGAGAATGTGGCAGAAAGAACATTACGTGGAGAAAAAACATTAGTTAAGCTGAACATCTGTAGAATATTGATATTAGGTGCACAGCAGTGATCCAGAGAGAGCAACATTTATGTGGAGATTTTCAAAAGGTATGGACAAGCTACTTCCTGTCCTTGCAGGGGCAAGTACATGGACAGTAGGGTTGTGCAAAATTTCAGCAGCCATTTCATTTTAGAGGTGTTTTGGCCTGTTTTGGTGCCCAAAACACCAAATCCAAAACTAAATGGAAGGCTTCGAAACATCTCTGAAATGAAACGAAATTATCTGAAACATTTCAGAAATGTTTTGGATGTTTCAGAGCCAGGCTTGCAGGGAAACAAAAACTAAGAAGAGGGAAGGAGAAGAGGGGCAGAAGGACTGCTCTGATATTTGCATCTGTAGCTGGCCAGTGTCTTCGAGCTGTCCCTGAGGTCCCTTCCAATCCCAGTGCTCTGGGGGAGGGACAACAGCCTGCTGTCATCCTGTGTGCAGATCCAGGGGCCTGCGCCCCCCGGGAGGAGTCTGGCACAGTCCTGCAGCCCTCCCAGGGGGCACAGACCCCCCGGATCTGCATGTGGGATCACAGCAGGCTGCCACTGCTGGCTGGGACCAGCACCAGCACTCAAGGCTTCTTGGTGCACCCCACACCAAGCACAGCCGGGGAGCCATGGGAAAAGCCCCCATGGCTGTCCTGCCTGGCCCCATCCTTTGCCCAACCCAGACTCCCAGCACTTAAAAAATAAATAAATAAAAGCCCCGCACTCACCAGTTGTAGCAGGGGACCTGGGGCTCTGGGGCCTCCTGGCAGAGCCCCCCACCCTGTGCAGCCCCTGCTTCACAAACACCCCCCCCGATGCCCCCCCACACCCAGCCTCTTGCATTTAAAAAAAAAAAAAAAGCCTGGTACTCACTGGATGCAGGAGTGGTGATTGACTGCCCCATGCTGCATGGGGGGCTCTGCCATGAGTGCCCAGAGGCCCCAATTGCTGCTCCTGCAGCCGGTGAGTGCGGGGCTTTTTATTTTTTTAAGTGCTGGGACTAGGCTGGAGCTGGAGCTGGCCAGGCGGGGGATGGTGCCGGGCAGGGCAGCCATGGGGGCTTCTACTGCAGCAGCCCCTGCCTGGGGAGAGGCAGGCACAGCTGGAGGAGCCGTGGGAGAACCTGCAGCCGCCCAGCTGTGCCTGCCTTTTCCCACCCAATCTGAATCTCCAAAACAGCATCAAAACTTTGCAACAGATTCAGATGAATCAAAATGGAGCAGTGATCTGAAACACCGAAACGAATCGCTGTCCTCCAAAATGGCTGAATCCAAAATCAAAACAAGACATAGCCATTTTGCACAGCTCTAATGAACAGTGCCTTCATTCCTCTGCTTTACTTGTGGGGAGTTAAACAGTGCTTTTGATGTTTTGGGTATTCATTTCTGGTATTTGCGCATGAGGGTTGTTCCTGATGCTTTTAGGAATAGGTTAGACAAACACTTGTCCAGGATAGTGCAGATAGGGATGATCTTACACTGAGCAGGATGTTGGACTTTTAAGGTCCCTTCCAACTCTTATTTTTCAATTAGTTGTGGCAGGCCCTTACCTTGCCACCTGGGGGATGGACCTCCCTGAAGCCTAGTCCCCAGCCATGACTTTGGGTGTTATCTGTACCTCTGTGATGTTGCTCAGTGGTCCTTACCAATTCTGGGAACACCCCCTTGGTTCATCTTCTGTGGGGCTGCTCCTCCCATACTCCCCACCCTTTTTCACTCAGGTGTTCTTGTAGATTACAGACCAAACCTTGATGTCATAACAGGTGGTTTGATGCACAGCTGGGATGACACCGCAGTGCCATAGTTGCTAGCCATGACCTTGTTGCATTTGGAGGAAAAATGCTAACACAAAAAGAAAACAATGTAACTCGATGCGGCTCATACTGAGCGGTGGGCAGGGCACCGTTGCCCCCGTTCTGAGCTGCTCACTTCTGAGCATTGGGGCTTAGGGGTCTGCTTCCTCGACCCCTCATTCCCCTTTCTCTATTTGGCCCTTTTCTCCCTGGAGCTTTTCCCTACTGCCCTGTGGCCAGGGATTCTGGTGGCTCCGCATGGCCCCTAATGAGCCGACATGGCCGGACAAGGTGGATGCCCCCCAACAGCCCAGTTTGGGCATGTGATCAGGCTGCCAGGAGGCTAGGGCATTGCAGGCTATCCCTCTAAGGTTCTGTCTTCTTAGGTGCCCTCCGGGCCCACTGGTCTGCCCTCTCCCGTCCTTGTCTGACTGGTGATGCTGGCATACTCAAGTGCAGACCAATGGGCTCTGCTGCTCCAGTGTGGGTCACCTGGTCCGGGTCAGGCCCCAGACAGGCCACCAGAGCTGAGCTCAGCTTTCTCTGAGCAGTCTTCAGTCTTCAGAGCTGAGCCTTGGTGGCCCTGTGGTTCAGCCGCCTTTAGGCTCAGGTGGGCCAGCAGTGGCAAGGAGTTCCCGACAGTGGGGAGCACATCTGGTTCCAGTTTTGGTGCTGGATGTGTCCCACCACATTCCTGGTCTTCAGGCTGCCTTTCTTTGCATGGCCACTGTGCCATGCTCCAATCGGGGGCCCAGCTTCTCCAGCCATGGAGCAGCAGCTATGCCAGTCACGGTCCAACCACCTGGGCTGTGGTGCAGAGGTAAGCCAAGTGGGGGCCTGCCACAAACTCTATAAAACACACATTATAGCCACTTTAAGAATGTTGTACCTTGTGGCAAGGCACTGTTGGTGCCTGCCACTTTAAGGGCCTGGAGCTGGCAGCTGCCAGGTGCCTGATGAGGGCAGCCATTTTGAATCTAGGGCTGCCCATATAAACAGGGCTGCTGTTGCACCATTCTACAGCTGGAAGGGTGGGTAAGCAGGTATCCCAACATGCCTGTTGGCCACAATTTCCTAGTGGCTTCCAAGGACAGCTGAGTGGAACCAGCAGAGCCTTACTGGCTCCTGAGATAGTAAATTCACCTGCCCAAGATTCTCGGATGGGGACTCTTACCCACTGTTTACCTCCAAGTGAGTCTGGAGAGGGCAGCCGTTAACTTGGACTGCAGCAGGATTCTCCCTGAGTTTTCACGGGTGAACTACAGAAGGTAGGGTCTTTAGTTGGCTCCCAATCCCTGATGCTCCTGACAGTCTGCACATTCTTTCAGGCTATCATCTTTTGGGGGGAAGTGACCTTCCTGTGTACGTCAAATGTGGGATGCCAAGAGCTGAATACTACAGCAGAAAGAAGCCCTAAAGGAAACACTGTTCTGCTTGCTGGAAGAGATAGCCTGCTTCACCACCTTGCCACCTGGCCAAGTAAGTTATGGACAGAAAGTGGCTGCCTTTCAACATCAGAGCAAAGCTGTATGATTTCTGAAGAAGTTTGTGTATCTCACCTCAGGACTCTGGGTGGTAATAAGGTGCTCCATTGTCTTCTTCCTGGAATGACAAGCTCATCAGTGCCTGTGTGGAGGGTGTCTCTCAATCCCTCTCCTACACCCCCTCATCTGAAAGAAGAAAACTGTAGCATCCTAAAGGGGATCAATTTAATCACAAATGGTCATGGTAGTTTCATAGTTTCATAGTTGGTAGGGTCTGAAGGGACCTGAGCAGATCATTGAGTCTGACCCCCTGCCATGGCAGGAAAGAGTACTGGGGTCAAACGACCCTAGCAAGGTGTTCATCTAGCCTCCTCTTAAAGACCCCAAGGGTAGGAGTCAGCACCACTTCTCTTGGAAGCTGGTTCCAGATCCTAGCCACCCTGACAGTGAAGTAGCGCCTCCTGATGTCTAGTCTGAATCTACCCTCTGCCACCTTGTGGCCGTTATTTCTAGTCTCTCCTGGTAGTGCTCGGGGGAACAGGGACTCCCCCAATGCCTGCTGGTCCCCTCTGACTAGTTTGTAAACGGCCACTAGATTCCACCCCCTCAGCCTTCTCTTGTGGAGGCTGAACAGGTTCAGGTCTCTTAAGCCTCTCCTCACAGGGCCTGCCCTGCTGACCCCTGATCATGTGTGGCCCTCCTCTGGACCCTCTCCATGTTGTCCACATCCCTCCTGAAGTGCGGCACCCAGAACTGGACACAGTACTCCAACTGTGGCCTGACCAGTGCCGCGTAGAGGGGGAGGATCACCTTCTTGGACCTGCTTGAGATGCATCTGTGGATGCATGACAAGGTACAGTTGGCCTTCCTGACTGCATCCCCACACTGTCGGCCCATGTTCATTTTGGCATCAATAATGACTCCAAGATCCTTTTCTGCCTCTGTACTGATGATAAGGGAGTTCCCCAGCCTGTAGGTATGCTGCTGGTTCCTCCTCCCCAGGTAGATGGTTGGGAACAGAGGTCTGCTATTCGGGTTGGCTAAAATGGTCAAGCAATACCATCCTAATGAAGATGTCTTTCCTTAAGAAGGAACTAATTGCAAACAACTATTTCTTCTGAAGTTATATGAATGTCACCATTCATAAAACATACTAGCCCATATACTACCACCTTTACTCATGTCAAGCAGTGCTTTATCTCTGTTCCCCACCATGCATCTACCTTGGAATGGAAGCAGAACCTTGGGAGGACTTCAAGAGTGTGAAAGCCATATTAAAGAAGTAGCCAGCAAGTGTACCATCTTTGGTTACAGCCAGAAAATGATTTTTCTGATCTGCTTCAGAGCTGACAAAGCTTACTGCTGTGATACTCTCCACTGATACCTCAGTGGAACTCAGTGGATGCATCTACACAAGATGCTAACTGCGCAGTAGCCTAATAATACTGTGCGGTAGCACATCACGGCATAAACAGTACTAATACACTACTATGCAGTATTAAGCTACTGCACAGTAGCATCACTAAAAAGGTGTGTGCTGACACTACCGCTCAGTAACTCTGGTTGCTGAGCATTAATTTAGTACCCGATTACACAAGTACTAAATTTAATGCACAGTAACCGCTGCACGTTAATAAACATGTAGACATGCCCAATAATAAGTCTCCTGCAACTCTGATTGTTTTAATAGTTTATTGTGAAAATGATAAATACTATGGTTATAACATTGTTTTGTAAAGTTGGAAGACAATGGGAGCCTAAGTGTCACACCCTCAGTTGGCCTAAGTCAGTATCTCTCTGTTAAAGTAATCAGATTGATATCAATTTACAGTACCCAAAGGAGGGCCTGACCATGACTTACAAGCAAAGCTGATTTAGTAAGAGAAGAGGTAATTTTTTTAATGTATCAGTGAAAATCCTTAGATGCAACCCAAGCAGGACTGGGAGCAACTGAGGAAGGGAACAGTGAATCGCTAGTCACCATCCAGTTCTGTTTGTTAATCCAGCAATTAGTTTTCCCATGTAGAAAAGCTCCAAGTCTCAATTCCCCACTGCATACTGCAGCCTTTCTTCCCAATTTCCTCTGCCCTTGGAATGGAGACCTATGCTAGCTACATTCGAGTAATGTTACCACTTTCACTTCAGAGTCAAAAACTGTAGAGGCTTGCACTCATTTCCCATCACAGCACGCACTTCCCTGTGAATATCAAGTATGTGGGTGGAGCCAGGGTGCAGGATCAAGCTCCATATGCAGCTAACACTCACACAGCTGCGGGATAACATGAAATTAATGAGTTAACATGAAAGCAGTCAGCTACATGGAGCCTTTGCTAGGCACATGACTATTTAGAAAACAAGCACAGCACTTGACAATAGATGCTTGGCAGATTCCCCATATCTTCACGGCAGCATTATTTGGGGGCTCAGTTCAAGAGCAGGGCCAAGCCTCCCAGGCTTGACTTATATAAAAGCCTGCAATTATTCCAGATGCTTTTTTCTTTCTTAGTTGCTGTGGAGACAGTGCGGTCTCTGAACAAGCTGAAGTGATAAAACAGACATGTTTAGTACATTTTAAAACTAAAATTATTCAGTTCTGTTATTTACATACCGTTATCCCTTTTCGAACAGAGTGATGAGCCAAATCTGGGATGCTGCAGGTGCTTTCCTTTGGGAAGGGAAAGTGATGATGGAGTCAGGTGTTTCTTTGCAAATAAACAGGACTGCATCAAAGAATGTGTAAGGTTCTGCTTTCCTGAACACAGAAGAAATCAAAACAATGAGAAGCTGTGTCTTTGCTCCCAATTTTAAACCTCTTAACACTCAGCACTTAACCCAGAACTCTCTCCTTTTTTTCTGAGGACCTCACTAGCAGTGCTTGCTCAGGCTGTATCTGATGCATCTGTGCTGCTTTCTCTTTTGGTTTCTCTGGCCTTTCATCCTCTTTCAGCTGTACAAACAATAACTGATGAAACCCGTCTTACCTATCATGTTTCCTTATTCTGAGTGGCAATACGTACTTGGATTAGGGGTGGAGGTCTCTGCTATTTCAGCCCTCTGGTTACATAAGGTGCTTACCTCTTTCTTGTAAGTATGTGACATGAATTTTAAGAACAGATTAGACCAGTGGTTCTCAACCTGGGTGCAGGGTGCTGTGAGCCCTTTTCAGGGGTGCCACATTGTGGGTGCTGCCCTGGCCAGGCTAAAGTACCTCTTGTGGAAGCAGATCAGAAAACACCTGTGGCTCAAGTTCACACTCCTGCCACAGTGCTGGTCCAACCATGCATGCTCCTCCTGGAAACAAAGGCACGCCGGGCAGGTGGGACTGTCCCACACCTCTGTTTCCAGGAGAAGCATGTGGGGTTAGACCAGGAAAGGCTGTGGCAAGTGTGTGCACTCCAGCTATGGCCTTCTGTACTGTCCATTTAGAAGGGTAAGACTGGGTTTCAGCAGGCCTTTACATTGCTTAGCTGGAAGAACTGTGTTCAGGGATACTCAGGGCAGATAACTCATCTCCCTTGCCTCCCCCATTGTCACAGGGGAGTTTTTTCTGAGGGCACAAAACTCATTAATTGCAACTTTGCTCCTGCCCGCTTTAGGTTTGTTAGAACACCCTAATACAGGTGGGAGCAGAAGGCAGCACCTTGGCAGAGAACCACTGAGGTAAGCAGAGGCAGTGCAACAGCGATTCTCAACCAGGTACCGCCTCATTAAAAAAAACATTGTGGAGGTTTTCCCTGACACTATAAAGGTTGAAAGCCACTGCATTAGACAGACACTTACTTGGATGGGTTAGATAGGGATGATCCTGGCTTGAGCAGGGGGTTGGCCTCCTGAGGTCCCTTCAAGCCCTCCTTTTCTATGATTCTAGGAAGTGCAGCAGCTACTCATCCCTACCAATATTTTAAGGTTCTTAACTGCACTCCTTTCAAGAAAGGCCAACAGAAGCTGTGGATTTTGCTCCTAATGCACAGAGAAAAAGGGGATGTGCACATAGGCAGTGCTCAAGGTGTGTGGCTATAGGAATTTGAGAGACATGCCTTTGTCACTTGGGAATGTGTTTAGTTGAGCAGTGGGAATGCCATTACTTACACACATTCCTAGCACTCCCTTGTTAAGTCATTTTCCATTTATTTTGTTTCAACAGCGATAAAGATGAAAGTCAATTCCTTATTTCATATTGCAGATGTCCCTAAGCACACCCTTTAGACACATTTCAGATCCCAGCAGGAGGCTAACATTTTGCCAAAAAGCCTTCTTTTTCACGTTGATGACAAAAACAATATCAGGCACATGCTTTTCTTTTAACTTCCAGGCAACTTGGATCACACCTCCTACAAAGGCATTCTGCAGGAACTTCCTTTTGAAAATGTAATATATTGGGGAAAAATCCAGGCCACAGTACTGGAACAAAAAACTTGATGCCAAGATCACAGTGCTGCAGAGCACGTGCTCCTATCAATAGACTGAACACATCTCAAGAGCAGAACACTTTAAACTGTAAGTAAATACACAGAAACAAGCTAGAATAAGAATGAAATTCCCTTTTCACGTTAAAAGAATATAGTGGCAAAATGCTGGGAGCTTCTGTATCAAATAGCAGTGGTAGGCCTGGCTTGAAATCATAGAATCATAGAAAAGTAGGACTGGAAAGGACCTTGGGAGGTCATCTAGTCCATCCCCCTGCTCAAGGCAGGATCATCTCTATCTAAGCCATCCTATAGAGATATTTGTCTAACACAGTGCTTCCCAACCCCTTTGCCTGGCAGGCTGAATTGGCAGTGTTTGGTTCATCCGAGGGCCAGATCCGGTGCTGGCACAGTGGGCTCCATCTGGTCAGGTAGAGGCAGGGGCAGGGAGCAGGCTGGCCACAACACAGCCCTGAAAGGGAAAGGAACTTACCCTGGTCCCATGGAGAGGGCAGGACTGTGGCTCAGTTCTGGGGGGCGGGCAGTGAAATAGCCAGGCTAGGGTGGCCATTGGTCCTGTTTTACACTGGACTGTCCTGCTTTTAAACCCTTTGTCCCCTGTCCATTTCTGAATAAGGAATGGACTGTTAAAAGTTGTGTTTTTCAGTTCCTTGATAGAAATACATGTCAATCATTTGCTCTCATGATTCTGTTAGCTGTGCCAGGAGGAGCAGGGTTCTGAGCCAGCTAGGGAGGGAGGGAGGTGGAGGATCCTAGGGGCTGGCTGCTGTGCACCTGAGCAAGGAGCCATGGCTGCAATGCACGTGCAGGCACAGTGAGAACCGAGGTGCTGCTGTGTGCCTGAGCTCCTTGACCCCAAGCTAGGTATATGCAGCTGGGCAGTTGGTCTGCACACATACAGGGTAATGGCTTTGAGGGGAAGGGGGCATGGCCCAGGCACAATGGGATGGAAGAGGGTATGGTATGGTATGGCCTGGCCTGGCCTGGCCTGGCCCTGAAACGGGGTTGTGGCCAGGCCCTGACCCAGCCCCGCAGAGTGAGAAGGGGGCCCAGCCCTGCAGGGGAAGTCGGCGTGGCCAGACCCCAACCTAGCCCAAATCCAGAAAGGGGAGTGTGGCCTGGCCTCATGGATCTTACTGGTCATGCAGGGAATGGGGATTAGGGATTTGGCTGGGGGAGGGTGGCCATATTAATAGCCACTGCTCCCCCACTGCCAAATTTCTGGACCCAAGGGAAGATGCAAGCCAGATGTGATGGCTCCACGGGTCACATTTGGCCAGCAGGACAGAGGTTGAGCACCCCTGGTCTAACCTATTCTTAAAAAAACCTATTCTCATCCACAGTTACCAGGCACAGGGCCTGAAAATACTAAGAACACTCTAACTTGCCACAGTTAAACAGAGGAATGACGGAACTCCTAAATGCCCTGCCACTGCAAAGAAAGGAAATAGTTTGTTAAACAAACAAACTAGTAGTAGATATATCTATATCTCTATATCAAAGTATCTATCTCTTTATCAAGGTCTCTTTCTCCTCTCTCTCTAGATATAGATATATATTTATTTTGGTTAGTCTATAAGGTACAAATCTACCTTGCTTTTACTTGATTTCAGACTAAAACAGCTCGTTACATCTCCCTGAGAAAAGGAGCAAGACCATCTAGCCAGGACACACTGAGATTTTTAAGTTCCATGAGGAGCATTGGCACACCCCAGTCAAAATCGCCAGCTTTGGGTAAAGCAAAAGCCCAGTGCTATGGAGAAAAGTAGAAAAAAAACTCCTTGACACCTGTAACAACAGAAGGGGAAAAATCTCTTTACATCCCCAGGGGGCAACCAGCAAAGCTCAGAAGCATGAGAAAACCACTGGAACCTGCAAACTGAAAACACAACTCACACTCTGAATAGAGAGCTAGAACTCCCCATTTTTGTCATTCCATAAATGTATCCCAGCTCTAATCTTATCTCGTAACCAAGCCAGTTGTGAAGATCTGCTTCCTGCTACCTGCTGCAGAACATGGTTTTCTCCAATTTCTGATGTGTGTGTGTGGGGAGGGTGCCCTGGGCTTCCAACTGTTGCTCTTCACAGCACACTCCAGACATTGCTACTCCTAAATCTTCCCTGACTACAGTTTATGCAAACTCTTCTTGAAAAACATCAGTACAAGAGATTCCACAACTTCCTTAGGCAGTCTATTCCATTGCTTCATTGTTCTAACTGTGAAAATGTTTTCCCTTGATATCCAATCTAAACTTACTTTCCTGCAATTTCAAACCATTGCTATGCATCCTACTCTCTGCACTGAGGGATAAAAGATGTTCTGCCTCTTCTTTATGGCAGGCCTTCAGATAGCAGTTTTCAAGTATCATGTCTCCTCCTCTTAATCACTTTTTCCTCCATGCTTACTTCTCTCAACCATTCCTCATAGGGTTTGCCTTCAAAGCCCTTAATCATTCCTATTGCTTGCCTTTGGAACCTCTCTAACTTGTTCATATCCTTTTTAAAATGCAGAGCCTAGAACTGCACAGAATACTCTAAATAAGGCCTAAACACTATTGCATTGAGTGGGACTGTCATCTCCCATGTCTTACAACTAATACTCCTGCTGATGCAGCACGTAACCATATTTACTTTTTTTGCAGCTGCATCACACTGCAGAGTCATTGGGAGCCTCCCCATGTGGGTGCATGTGCCCCCATTCATCGTGCTGCTAATTAGCAGCACTGCATTTTTTAAAATGACTGGGAGATCCTGGTATCAAATAACCAGCCCGCTGAAAACAGCAGTGTGGCCTATGCAGCAGTAGTGTGCGCTGCTAGAAAGGGAGCCTGGCCAGCCACAGCCATGCTCTAGCTGCTGGCTGGGCTCCAAGAAGCTGGATCGCCATTGCTGTGGCCTTGGGAGGCTCCCAGAAATTTGTGCTGCTATTTTTCCTGTGACAACTGCATGCCCCTGTATGTGGGGATGTGCCCATTTGAGTCTGTGATCCATCAAGACCCCAAGATCTTTCTCCACTGTGCTGCCACCTATCCAGTTATTACCCATTCTGTGTTTGTGCTTTTGATTATTCTTCCCAAAATGCAGCTCCAGTAGCTTCCTGGGCATTTAATTTAGGCTAACTGGTCTATAATTCCCTGGTTTCTACTTGTTGCCTTTTATAAAGTGTGGCAATACATTGGCTCTTTTCCAGTCATCTGGTACTTTGTCTGTCTTCCACAACAACTTAGTAAATATTACTGCTCTGACATCTCTTCTATTTCCTTTAGTACCCTGGGATTTCATAGACATTAGGGCTGAAAAGGACCTCGCAAGATCATTGGATCCAGCCCCCTGCCCAACGGGCAGGAAGTCAGCTACAGTCAAAGGATCCCAGCAAGATGAGCATCCAAACGTTTCTTAAAAGAGTGCAGAGTAGGTGCTTGCATCAACTCTGGGGGGAGTCTATTCCAGGCCTTGGGGGTTCGGACAGTAAAGAAGTTTTTCCTTATGTCCAGCCTAAAACGGTCTTGGATGAGTTTGTGAGTGTTGGACCTTGTCATCCCTTGGGGTACTCTGGTGAACAGGTGTTCCCCCAGATCACGTGTTGGCAAAATACGGCCTGCGGGCCAGATCTGGCCTGTGAGGCCATTCTATCTTGCCCGCGGGGCCCCTAAAAAAATGTAGAAAATTAATATTTCTCTGCCCTTGGTTCCTGTCAAAAATGACAGGAACCAAGGGCAGTAGGACCCAGGGGAAGCCTGGCGGGCTCCCACAATAGTGGGGCCCACCCAGCCCCATCCCCCAGCTGGAAGCCCCTGCTGCAGTTTCTGAGCTGGGAGCACATGGGAGCCTCACCGTGGGAAGCTCAGGTAAGGGGAGGGGGACCCCGGGCAGGAAGGAGCAGTGGGGAGGAGTGGTCCCTCCCCACCCCATGCCCAGTGCCCCATGCTGCAGCTGCTCACAGCCTGCGTGGAGCTGCTTGTGCCCTCTCTGGACAGCCCCATGCGGGCTGCAAGCTCCTGCAGCGTGGGGCATGGGCCATGGGGCGGGCGAGGGGCCCACTTCTCCCCCGCGCTCAGCTTTTCCCTGGAATCCTTCCCTGCGCAGAGGAAAGCGGCCCCTTGCCCACCCCATGGCTGGCACCCGACGCTGCAGGCGCTCACCGCCTGCGCGGGGGCGGCTTG
>NW_005841994.1:1254818-1263064 GCF_000455745.1 Alligator sinensis
GGACAGGCGGGGGGTCGGGGCTGAGCGCTGCCCCCTGCCTGTACCGCAGGGCTGTGGGGCATTGGGTGAGAGCGGACAGGGAGCCAGTGGAAGCACAGGGCTCGCACCAGTGTCCCGGGGCCAGCGCCGGCGGGGCCCAGAGCAGGGGGGCAGGGGCATGGGGGCCCCCCCCGCGGGGGGGGGCTTGGGGCGCGCGCAGCACCCTGGGCCCCACTGGTGCTGGCCCTGGAACATTGGTCCCAAGACATTGGGACGTTGGTCCCAAGATGGTGACCAGTGAGCGGGGCACCTGTCAAGGGGTGGGGCACCTGTCACGGGGTGGGGCTACCCATGCAGCCCTCAACAGCCTGCCAAAACTGGGTAAGTGGCCCTCCGCCCAAAATAATTGCCCGCCCCTGCCCCAGATCCTGATGCACACCCCTGATGTATTTATAGGCATCCACGAAGTCACCCCTGAGCCTTCACTTCTACAGGCGGAAGTGTCCCATGGCTCTTGGCATCTCCTCACAGGGCCTGTTCTCTTCCCCTCTGATCATGTGCATGGGTCTCCTCTGGACTCTCTCAAGCTTGTCCATGTTCTTTTTGAATTGTGGAGTCCAGAATTGGATGCAGTACTCCAGCTGCAGCCTCACCAGGGCCGAGTACAATGGAAGGATGACATTCTGACTTGCTCGAGAAGCACTGATGGATGCAAGCCAGAGTTTTGTTTGCTTTACCAGCTGTGGTATCACATTCCAGGCTCATTCATTTTGTGGTCATGATTGAGCCCCAAGTCTCTTTTGGCTGTGGTGCTAGCGAGTGTAGCACAGCCGAGCCTATAAGTGTGAGGCAGGGTTTTTACCCCCGAGGTGGAGTACCTTGTATTTCTCCATATTGAATGCCATCAGGTTTTCATCCACCCAACTTGCAAGTCTATCAAGGTTGGCTTAGATAACCAGCCTATCCTCAAGTGTGGACGCTGTTCCCCAAAGTTTGGTGTCATCAGCAAACTTAGCCAGTACACTTTTGACACAAGAATTCAGATCATTTATAAAGATGTTAAAGAGTACAGGTCTGAGAACGGAGCCTTGGGGGACACCGCTGGTCACTGAGTGCCATATTGATTCAGTTCTGTCAACTATCACCCTCTGGGTCTGATTTCGGAACCAGTTCCACAGCCATCGGACTGTAGTGTAGCCAAGGCTGCAGTTGGCCAATTTTTCCATGAGGACATCATTGGACACCAGATCAAAGGCTTTTTTTAAAGTCCAGATATATGATACCAAGCTCTTCCCCTTTGTCCAAGTGATATGTCACCTGGTCATAGAAGGAAATGAGATTGGTCAGGCAAGATCTACCTGCAACAAACCTGCGCTGGTTGTTCTTTAGAATGTTGCCTTCAGCTAGCCTATTGAGAATGGTTTTTTTGATAATTTTTTCCATGATCTTTCCGGGGATTGAAGTCAAACTGATTGGCTTCAGGTCTTCTTTCCTCCCTTTCTTGAAGATGGGCACCACGCTGGCCCTCTTCCAATCTTTAGGTACTTTGCCCAAGCACCACGAATTCTTGAATATCCTTCCCAGTGGCCATGCTATGATGCCTACCAGTTCCTTAAGTACTGTTGGGTGCAATCTGTCCAGACCAGCTGATTTGTGGGTGTCCAGCCTCTCAAGGTGTTCCTTCACTAGGTCAACGCCAATGATGGGTGTATATTCACCCTCACCCTGGCCATCCCGCATCATATTAGGCAGAGCAGTCCCTTTGGGCTGATGAAAAACTGATGCAAAGTAATCATTAAGCAGGTTGGCTTTTTTTCTGGGTGTCAGTTGTTAACTGTCCCATTTGGTTTAGCAGGGGACCAGTGTTACCTATTCCATGGATGAAGTTCATCAGGCTCTGCTGACTTAAATTAATTCAAACCGATCAAAAGTTCATAGATTCATAGATTTTAAGGGGCTGGAAGGGACCTCGGAAGATCATCAGGTCCAGCCCCCCCTGCACCAGGCAGGAAAAACAACTGGGGTCAGGTGACCCCAGCGAGGTGACCAGCCAGGCTCCTCTTGAAGATTTCCAGGGTAGGCGACTGCACCACCTCTGGAGGAAGCTTATTTCACAGTCTGGACACCCCAACTGTGAAGAAGTTTTTCCTAATGTTGAGCTTGAAATGGTCTTCCAGGAGTTTGTGGCCATTACTCCTGGTTTTCCCCAAGGGTGCCCTGGTGAATAGTTGTTCACCAAGCCCTTGATGTACTCCCCTGATGTAGTGGCAAACTGCTACCAAGTCCCCGCTCAGCCTTCTCTGTTTTAGGCTGAAGAGTCCCAGGTCCCCCAGCCTTTTCTCGTATGGCTTGCCGTGCAAGTCTCTGTTCATACAGGTGGCCCTTCTCTGGATTCTCTCAAGCTTTACCACATCCTTGTTAAAGTGTGGTGCCCCGAACTGGACACAGTACTCCACCTGCAGTCTCACCAATGCTGAGTACAGCGGAAGAATTACTTCCTTGGTTTTGCTGGAGATGCATCAATTGATGTATGCCAGAGTATTATTTGCCCTGCTGGCTTCAGCGTCACACTGCCGGCTCATATTCATACAGTAGTCAATTATTACCCCCAGGTCCCTTTCATTTGTAGTGCTAGTGAGTTTGAACCTCTGCTTCTCTCAGCCTCTCCTCATAAATCATGTCCCCCAGCCCCCTAACCATTTTTGTTGCCCTCCACTGGGCTCTCTCCACTTTGTCCACATCCTTTCTGTAGTGGGGAGCCCAAAACTGGACACAATACTCCAGATGTGGCCTCACCAGTGCCAAACAAAGGGAAAGAATCAAGTTCTTTGATAGTCTCTTTTGTTAATTTGATCCTTAGCCTTTCCCCTTCCTTTTTATATAAAATCTTTATCAACTGTCTGGTTGCAGATTATTTTTTTGGTGAAGACCAAGACAAGAGCAGCTCTGCTTTCTTTCCATCTTCTGTTAAAAGTTCACCCTATTTGGTAGTGGACCTACAACTTCTTTGGTCTTTCTTTTCTAACCAATATATTTATAAAACCTCATTATATTGTCATTAAGTACCCTCACAGGTATAGCTCAGTTTTTACCTTTGCTTCCCTGATTTTGTCCTTGCAATTTTTTGCTATTTCTTGAAATGCTTCCTTAGTGACCTACCCATCTTTCCACTGCCTGTATATTTTTCTTTTGATTTTGAGGCATCTGAGAAGCTCCTTGTGCAGCCACATAGGTCTCTTGACGTTCTTCTTTTTCATCCATTTTGTCTGAATAGCTTCTTGTTGAGTTTCCAATATCCTTCCTTTAAAAATTGCCATCCCTTCTGGGCAACTTCCCATGGCATTTTGCCTATCTCCTTGAATTGCTTGATATCTGCCATTTTGAAATTTAGTATCTTAGTTCTGCTGACCTCATGCTTTCGCTGTTTCAGAACCATGGATTCTATCATATCATAATCACTTCCTCCACAAATTAGGAACTTGTTTGACATGCTTCCAGAAGATATCTGGTGAGTTAAAATCCTGCATCAGTACCATTTCATGATTTTTGATAATGTTGTCATCTCCTTGTGGAATGCCCCATCCACCTCTTCTTTCTGACTGGGTGCTCTTTAGCAAACTCCCAACATACTATCACCACTGTACTTTTCCCCCTTTATCTTCATCCAAGTACTTCCAGATCTGCAATCCTTCTCCTCCTAGACCAGAAAACGTGTGTGTGTGTGTGTGTGTAATTGATACATAATGTGGTACCACGACTCTTTTCTTCCAACCCTGTTCATCCAAAACAGAGTATAACCCTGAATGTTGATGTTCCAGTCATAAGAGTTGTCCTATCAAATCTGTGTAATACCAGTCAGGTCATTTAAGCTTATCCTGTTTTGTCCCCATTCTCCTTGCATTTGTATTTTACGTTTTGACCTACATGTTTTTCCCTTGCATCCTTTTTGCTGCTTCCTGTTCCAAATCATGTTAAAATAATACAATCATAGAAAATTAGGGTTGGACGGGACCTCAGGAGATCATCTATTACAACTCCCTGCTCAAAGCACTACCATCTCAAACTCAGTCATCCCAACCAAGGCTTTGTCTAGCCAGGTCTTAAAATCCTCCAAGGATGGAGATTACACCACCTTTCTGGGTAACCTGTTCCAGTGTTTTATTACCCTCCTAGTGAGAAAGTTTTCCTAATATCTAATCTAAACTTCCCTTGCTGCAACTTGAGATGATTGCTCCATGTTCTGTTTTCTCCCAGCATTGAGAACAGTCTAGCTTCATCCTCTTTGGAACCACCCATCACATAGTTGAACACTGCTATTAAATCTCCCCTCAGTCTTTTCTTCTCCAGACTAAATAAGCCCAGTTCTCTCAGCCTCTCCTCATAAGTCATGTTTCAACTCCAATTGCACTTTGGCCTTGCTGATTTCATCCCTGCACACCTCAGCAGTGCTCTTATACTCCTCCCTAGATGTTTTTCCAAGCTTCCATTTCTTGTAAGCTTCCTTTCTGTGTTTTAGCTCACTGGAGAGCTCCCTGCTAAGCCAAAATAGTCTTTTGCCATACTTGCTAATCTTCTTGCACATCAAGAGGATTCATTTCTACACCCTCAGTAAGTTTTCTTTAAAATACAACCAGTTCTCCTGGATTCCTTTCCCCCTCAGACTGTCCTCCCAGGTAAACTTGCTCATCAGTTCCCTGAATGAATCAAAGCCTGCTTTTCTGAAGTCCAGGATCCTTACTCTGCTGCTTTCCTTCCTTTGTTTCCTCATACATCTCATGGTTGCTGCTGCCCAAGTTGCCATCCACTTCTACATTCCCCATCAATTCTTTCCTGTTTATGAGCAGATCAAGAAGAGCGTGGCCCCTAGTTGGCAGGTCAAGAAGAGCATGGCCCCTAGTTGGCCTCTCCAACACTTGCTCCAGGAAGTTGTCCTCAACATTCTCCAAAAACTTCCTGGATTGCCTGTGCACTGCTGTATTGCCCTCCCAGCAGGTGTCAGGGTGATTGAAGTCCCCCATGAGAACCAGGGCCTGTAATTGGGAAACTTCCACTAGGTGTTTGAAGAAAGAGTCATCCACCACTTCCTCCTGGTCTGGTGGTCTATATCAGCCCCCCACTACAACATCACCCTTGTTACTCTCCCCTCTGACCCTAGCCGAGAGGCTTTCAACTGGTTTATCTCCAGTTTCACATTGGAGCTTTGAGCAATCATACAGCTCTTCTATATACAGCGCAACTCCTTCTCCTCTTTTCTCCTGCCTGTCCTTCTTAAACAGGTTTTACCAATCTATGACAGTGCTCCAGTCATGCAAGCTATCCCAACAAGTCTCTGTTATTCCAAACGCATCATAGTTCCTTGACTGTTCAAGAACTTCCAATTTTCCTGCTTGTTTCCCAGGCTCGGTGCATTCATGTACAAACATCTGAGGTAACTAGCTGATTACCCTACTTTCTCAGGAAGAATAAGAAGGCCTGCCCTGTTGTCCCCTCCTGCTTGGGCTTCCTCCAGGTTACACACTTCTCCATTTACCTCAAGGCTTTGGTCAACACCCTCTGCGCAGCCAAGCACTGATCTGCAGGATGTGTTCACTCCTGCCTGGGCCCTTCCCTCTGACTAGAACAGTTGAGGAGAACACCATCTGAGCCCCTGTGCCCTTCACCCTTGAACCCAGAGCCCTTGAGTCACTTTTGATCTGCTCAGTGTCACCCCTGGCAGAATCACTGGTGCCCACATGGATAAGCAGTATGGGATCATAATCATAGGGCCAGATGAGTCTCAGTAATCCCTCTGTGACATCTTAGATATGGGCTCCAGGCAAGCAGCAGACTTTCCAAGACAACAGGCCAGGCTGGCAGATGGATGACTCTGCCCCCCCGCAGAAGGGAGTCTCCAACCATCACCACCTGTCACTTCCTCTTGGTGGCAGTGGTCTTGATCCCTTCAATCTTGGGGATACCTGGCCTGGCCTCTTCCACCAATGGAATGTGCTCCTCCTCCTCTGTTGTAGCGCTCCATATCTGTTCTTTGGGCAAACCACTTGAGGTTGTGATGACAACTTCTTCTTGCTGCCACAGGTCACAAGTTTCCACCTTCTTGGGAGTCCATGTCCTCTTCCTTCTCTAGCACTGCCTCTCATGGTCCTTCCTCTACAGTCCTAGAAGCCTCCTCCAGCATTGAATCAATGAAGTCCTCATGGCAGAGGATACTTAAAAGTCTTTCTACCTCCTCCCAGGGCCATCCCTAGGGGGGGAGAATTGGGGCGACCGCCCCGGGCCCCGTGCTTTGGGGGGCCCCACAGAGTGGGGCAGAGCAGCATCCAGCCACTCGCTATTTACCACTCCCTTCACCCCCCTCGATACGGTTGCCACCGATGGTGGCGGCAGCTTCTTCAGGTCCAGGGCCCGTGGGATCAGAGTGGGGCCGGGGTCCTGCATGGACTGATCCTGCATCACACTTATAGGCCCCAGGCCCCACACCCTGCTTGGGTTGGCTCTGCCTCCTCCTGTAGCTCTCTTGCTGCTCCCTGAGGGACACCACCAGAAAGCACTACTCACATCGCAAGCACTCCCCAACCTGGCTATCGCTGGAAAGAACCTGCAAGCTGCAGTCTCCACAGCACCAAACCAGGACCAGCAATCACTCACCTGCTCAGAGCACATGCCCAAACACACAGTCCATCAAGCAAACACTCAGCAAAATCAAACACACTGACGGCCCTGCTCACTTACCTTCCCTCACAGTTTACCCAATTGTGAAACAGACAGACAAACAAAACAAAATTAAATGGCACCTGTTGAGAAGAAACATCCCCTTACAAAACGAATAACTAGTTATAAATCCAGCAAACAGTTCCCTGCAACTTTACCCAAGTTTTGCTTCAGTCACATGTCTTTTTTACCCTTGCACCATCTTGCTGAGGGTGCTATTTAGATCTTATATAAAAAAAAATATGTAGAGCTAGACATCACTTGGTATACTGCCAGCAATAACATACGCACTGTCTCATAAGCTCATCTAGTGGCCTTACATTCATGCTGAATAGGGCAGGGAGATTACACAGCTTCATGCTTCTAAACAAACAGGAGCTCTGAAGATAGAAGTGCAACTACCCCGTTTGATTTATTGGGATGAGTATGACAGGCAAGATTTGAATCAGATTAAGGCCCAATCTTACTCCTATTAGAGTGAACAGCAAAGCTCATATTAACTTCAATTGGGCCTTTAATGTCTTTCCTTTCACCCATGCACATCAGCGTCTCATGACTGAGTGAGTTGAGCACTTGTGAAAGATACAGTAGCATGAATTAACACTGTTTTCCCTCAGTGGATTTTCAGTGATATGTATAGCAGAGATGAAAGGCATTGATCTGTATGATTATAAGATTCTACATAAGGCAAGATGAGCAGAAATGCGGGGGGAGGGGAGGAAGAAAAATTACAGCTGAATCAATTTTCCTGAACTCTTTGGAATATGCCCCCATCTTTCCATTTATGTAAATCACTGAGCCAGCTTTTGGAATTAAGCTACTACTTCTAGCTCAGAGGATCTCGACTTCTCAGTCAGGGTACTCCTCTACCACTTTTTTGAACGCAGCAGCATTCCTGGTTGAGAACCACTGCTGGTGCTGCATCAAATTACCTCAGTGCTTCTCAACCAGGTGATGCTGTCTTCAGATAAAACTGAAGACCTGTGCCTCTGCACAACCAGCTTGGGAAGGGCTGTGGCACATGTGTATGCTTCATGCTGTGCAGCCCTCCTTAGTACAGCTCCCCCTACACCCCTTCTGCAAACAGAAGTGCAAGGGACAGTTCCACCCATGCACCTCTATCTCAGTAGGAGTGTGGGAGGGTCCAGAATAGGAAGGGCTACAGCATGAGCCAGCTCCTGTCTGCTGCAGGCTGAGCAGAGCCCTAATGCAGCAGGAGTGCATGCAGGGCAGTTTTATCTGGCTGCCTCCATGGCACCCCTGAGGGGGGTCCATAGCACTCCAGTTGAGAGTCACTGTCCTAGAAGTATTAATAGAGGCCTTAACTTAGGACATAATTAACTACATACACATATACTATCCACTCTGAGTTGACTTCATTGCAAGTCATGCATGCAGTAGTAGTAGCACCTCCTTAAATACTGTTCCTGAATTAGGGCCAAAATGAGAAGCGAGCAAATTGAAGATAAATATTTTCTGACTATGGCAAAGAATTCAGAAATTCATTTCTCAATGTATGCTGTATGGATAAATACATACAAATGAATATAATGATAGGG
>NW_005841994.1:1263095-1272923 GCF_000455745.1 Alligator sinensis
TTCCATAGTAATCTTTCTGAAGAATGAGAAATGGCCTCAGGAGACTATTTGCTGGATTTATTACTGGCTATTCATTTTGTAAGTGGGCATTTGCTTTAAACAATGGATAGTGTGTGTGTGTGTGTGTTTTTTTTAAATAACTGATTCAAAAAAAGTGGAAAAAAGTCATGATACACAAACTATCCAGTGTCTTGAAAGAAGATACCCTTTATCCAGGACAAATATTTAGAAATAAAATAATGAATGTGGTGGTAGCACTTGTCTAACAAAAAGATCAAACAGCAGAGGAGCAAGAAGCTAAGCACAAACATTATGGCTTCCAGAACACAGGCATGAAAATAAACCAGAATAGGCAAGCATAAGATTTCCATGGAATAAATGGAGTAGTCTGATTGTTACCATACCATAAAGTGTTAGCATACAGTATAAGGTGTTTGTAAGTTACATTTTTGGAATTATGACCAAAAAATCCTCCAAAATCAGATTTTTATGCTATATCAAGAAGATATTCTACTATTATATTTTGGCATTATTTGCAGATCATCTTGTAAAGCCTGGAAACCGTATTTGAAACCTTTACTCATGTAAGTAATTTTTTAAGTAGTCCCACTGATCCACATGAGTGAAGATTAAAAAAAAAAATTAGGGAGTGTAGCCTGCTTCCCAGCCATGGAAGATAGTAGCTATGCCCTTCGAGGCAGCTATTTATGGAGTAAATTATACCATTAACATTTATTCTGTTTAAATTCTCTAACAGAAAATGGCTTGCAAGGGTGCTTGTACATGTGACAGGGGTTTACTTCTCCCTTAATTGAAACAGTGGGTTTTTAATTGGTAGGTTTTTAATTGTGTTGTTTAAAAACCTACTGTTTCAATTTAGGGACTTCTGTCACGTCACGTCACATCACAGTGCATCACGACCCCCTGTCAGTTCACCCACCTCCCTCCCCACTGCTGCCATGGCCAGGCTCCACAAGAAAAAAACAAAAGTGGTGAAGGGCCCAATCCTTTCCCTCCCTCAGAACCTACCTGCTTCTCCCGGGGTGGAGGGGAGGGCAAGCTGCCAGTGGGCTAAGCAGTCCCTGAGCTGCAGGGGGCACCAGTCCTTCCCTCTACCATGGAGGCGCTTCCCAGGCAGCACCGCCTGCTAGCAACCCACCCAGGTGGTCCCAGGAGGCACTGCCACCGCAGAGGGAAGCACCGAGACCTGCACAGCTCAAGTGCAGCAGCTCATGCTGGCAGGCTCCACTTAGAAAAAAAAAAAGAAAAAAATGGCATGGAGCCTGATCTTTTCTTTTCTTTTTTTCTCCAAGAGCCTGCCTGCCTCTCTCACGCGGGGGAGTGGGGGAGCTGCTGGCAGGCCAAGAGATCCCTGAGCTGCAGTGGGCTCTGGTCCTTCCCTCTGTGGTTGCGGTCCCTCTGCAGGACCTCCCAGGTGGGCTGCCAGCGGGTGGGGGCTGCCTAGGGGCTGCTGCAGAGGGAAGGACTGGGTCCCCCTGCAGCTCAGGGACCACTCAGCCTGCTGGTAGCTCATCCCCACACCATGGGAAAGGCAAGCAGGCTCCAAGAGAGAGAAAAAAAAAGATCGGCTCCTCACCACTTTTTTCTTTCACTCAGTGGGGCCTGCCTGCATGAGCTGCCACTGGGTCACACAGCCCCTGGGCTGTGTGGAGTCCGGTGCTTCCCTCCATGGTGGCAGTGCCCCCTGGGACCACCTGGGTGGGATGCTAGCAGGCAGGTGCTGCCTTGGGGGTGCCACCACCATGGAGGGAAGGTCTGGGATCCCCCACAGCGCAGGGGACACTTGGCCCACTGGCAGCTCGCCCCCTGACCATGGGAGAGGCAGGTAGGCTCTAGTGCCCCATGCACCATCCTCACTGCCTTTCTGCCACCTGGGACCACCCAGGAATGGGTTGGCTTGCCCCTGGAGCAGTGCAGCAAGGCAGCAGGAGGGCGTTTGGGTGTGTTGGTGGTGGGAGAAAGTGGTAGGGATGGTGCACAGGGCGCTGGAAGCCCACCAAGCCCACATTTCCCTAAGCATGTCTGGGCTTCCAGCGCCCTGTGCACCATTGCTATTTGTTACGCAGCAAACTAAAATACTTCAGATGGGTTTTACTTTGCTAAACAAGGTAATTTAAAGAAAAATACACCACCAAATGTGTACATCTGGATGAAATTAACATGAAATACACTGCCAAAGGTGTAAACAGTGACACCATTAAAGCGGTGCAAAAGGACAATTAAGCCACTTTAAAGGCCAATTTTGTCATATGTACAAGCATCCCTTCTCTCTTGGCAAGTTAGCCTTAGGCAAACACATTTCTATTTCCTGAGAGAACACAAGGAGATTGAAGGTAATGCTTACTAGAAATACAGACATGCCCACATACACTTAAAAAGTATTAGAAAAAAAATTAGTAGGCAGAAAATATTTTATAAACATTCCCCAGTAATTAGCTTGCATGGCCATAGGAGCAACCTAGTCAAGACTGCCATTCAGAGGGGATGAGAGGGCATGTTGGCTCTGGCTGGTATCTCATAATGGGGGCTCCCACTGGCTGGCTTCACTGGCTGTCATAGCCATTGGAGTCTTGGGTTTCTCCCTCCTTTGGAGTGGCCTCAGGACAAAAGGAGTATTGGCTTTCCTCCTGGTGACAT
Source organism: Alligator sinensis (assembly GCF_000455745.1). Lineage (NCBI taxonomy): Eukaryota > Metazoa > Chordata > Crocodylia > Alligatoridae > Alligator > Alligator sinensis. Next base: position 1,265,754 of record NW_005841994.1, read on the forward strand.
GATGGCCTGGGGAGGGGAGAGGGAGGGCAGAACCTTTTGTGGCACTTACCCAGCCCTTTGTTTGTAGTGGGAATTCTACCTTGCTCCCATGGGCAACTGGTGTCTCCTGAGTCGGGGGGGGGCACCAGATCACTGACTGGGAGGAGGAGGGGGGGTTCCCTGCGATCAATCTCAGAGCCTGAAATCACCAGTGGCAAAACTGGAAGTGCACTTCTGCCGGTACTTACAGTTTCACGGCTGGCGTTTCCAGGGGGTGCATGGCCAATCTGAGGGGGTGCATATGCACCTGCATGCACCCCCCACGCATTGCCAATGCTTTCCCAACCCCATGACACCTCCAAAGATTTTTTGAACAAACTTGGGCATTTGAAGTCCACAGAAAAGACCACAAGATGACAACTGTAGTAGGCAGAAAATTATTCTATAATGGTGAACTGAACAAAAAATTGATGCCTTTTCCACCAAGACTGCTGTGTGCCAGTGGGAATAGATGAGTTCAACCTGCTTCACAGAACCCCCTCATTATAACAACCACCTATTAAACAAGCACCCTTTCTTGGAAAATCCACTCAGCATTTTGCTGAAGGATGTCACGTGAGGTAACAGGAAGAAAAGGAAAAAAATAATTTTGAAGGAAACAAAAATCAAAATGAAAGGGAAAAAAATCTAGGGAAACTGGAACAAAAGCACAGCCCATCTAGCAAGCTTATCTGTGCTGCCATATTATTACAAATAGAAAATAAAAAGATACCAGGAGTTGATATATATTATTTAACTCCTTTATTTGGATTTTGCTACATCCATAAACATACACACATAGTTCATTCCAATCACCTTTTATAACTATAAAATCTATTGCATCAGGAAAGGGTTAGCTATCTAAACAGCCAAATTAAACAACCTGGAATCCAAGCTAATTCTTCTCCCTTCTATACCCCAGAAGCCTGCCCATAGGACTTCTGTAGTGGAAGAGTAGGTGAAGGGTGTAGTTCTGAGGGCCTGAATCAAACCTTTTGAAGTCATTGAGAATATCTTAGTAGGAATGTAATTTACATCATAGATAACACAACACAGCACAATGCAATGTAACACTATTAATAGCACAAACTTTACCTAAACACTGCCTTTAAATACTTCTGTATCTCTGACAACAGACACATTTATTTCCTTTCATCCAGATTGTTGTCTTGGGCAGGCAACTATCTTGGTAGCTTGACTTGCCACCATGGGTCATATTGAAAGACAATCATTTATTTCAATGGACATTAGATATATATGGGCCTGCTCAGCTTCATAACACAACTGGTACTAGTCAGAAAATGATATATTACACCAGCAGCGGGCAATTATTTTGGGTGGAGGGCCGCTTACTGAGTTTTGGCAAGCCATCGAGGGCTGCATGACAGGCAGCCGGGGGTAGATAACTATTCATTTTCTAAATTTTTTAGGGGCCCCACGGGCCAGATACAATGGCCTGGCAGGCCACATCTGGCCTGTGGGCTGCATTTTGCCCACCCCTGTATTACACCTTCAGGATAGCACTAATTCTGTTATAAAGGGTTTGTTTGGTAATGCCTGCTTGTTAAACAGAGAGCCATTTATTTACTGTTGATAAACTTCACCTCAGTGTGGAAAGGCCTAGACAGACTTGGTCACCAGCATAGTCCACATCGTGTAAAGCCTCACTATCACAGGGCACTAAAGTGCCTGCTCCTTTAAGGGCAGAAACTGTCTAGGGAGAGGGCCCTAAGAGCCAGGCAGGAACCCCACAGGTGCAGGTTACTGTGGCAGCAGACTAGGGAGGGAATTAGCCTGCGCCTGCACCCAGTCAGCTGACTGGAAGAGGCAATGCCCTGGGAACATATAAACCCCAGTGCTGAGACCAGCAGGAGTTAGTTCTCTGTCAGCAGCCAAGGGGAAAGGAGCTCTCATGGAGAAGCTAACTGGAGAGGCTTGACTGCCTGTTCTGCTTCTGGTAGGATTAAGGGGCTCCAGGAGCTCACCAGGTACCCTGGCCTACAAGGTACTTAGTGCTGGGGGGAAGTTTGACTCTTTTAAAGGGACAGAGCGTACCCTGAACTGCTTGTATTGTCATAGCCCAGGGGCTCATATTTTTGGTTGCTGTTTATAAACTGGTGGACTGGGCTGAGGCTATTAGGGGAAGAGGAGGCCTCATTGGGGCCATACTACAAAGTGGGGACCTCAGCGCCAGTGTGGGCGCAGAGACTGGGCTGCAGAGGGCCGGTGATGACAGGAGGCCGAGCTATAGCAACGTTTAATTACCAGCTGTGAGGCTTGGGGCATGGTAAAGGGGTGGTTTTGGAGCCATGCATCTAGCCCAAAAGGCTGAAGGCGTCCCGTAAGGCATCCATCTTGAGCAGGACCCAAAAAGGGGTCCAAGAACTCACAGGGTTCAGTGGGGTCCATCAGGACCATGTCCAAACACAAACTCAAGGGCACCCTCCCTATATTATAATTACCAGCAGGACAAGGTGGGAGAGGAAAAGAGTGCCTGTTGCGCAAGATCGGCACAGTCACAGAGCCTTGGGGGCATCACAGCCATCCCTGGGGACCACATCCTGTGACGCTCACACATTTGTATTAACCCATCATAGCCAGAGTAGCCTCAATGAATTCAGTGGAACTATTTGTGGTGAATGAAGTTAAACACATGCTGAAATCATTAGTAAGAGCCTAGAGACTAATGGTGTGTCTGCATTTATCTTGCATAAACATCTGCAACAAAACAGGATTTTCAAAATATAGACTCAGAGTCAAATCCTGCTCCCCTTACTCAAAAGTTCAAGTCCAGAGGGCCACTCATGTAAGTGATGTAAGCAGCTTCTACATCTGAGGTGGGGTCAGAAGCTAGAAAAATAATCAAGGGGCATTTATACACATACATTTTCATGCCTGGACACGCTGGAGATCCAGCGCATAGGAACAGACTCAATTGATTCTGCTGCACATACGAGCTGGCACACGGAGTGCTTGCAGTTGTATAAGTGGCAAAATGTGCATTAGCATGGAGAAAGTGTCAGCAATGCGCTTCTGAACTAAAACAGCTTCTATGTGTTTTAGTTCAAAAGTGGACTGCCGCCACTTGCTGTGTGCTGATATGCATTTCGCCACTTATATAACTGCAAGCGACACAGAACCAGGTGCTTTTCAAAGCCTCCGATGCTGCAACGCTTGCAGGTATAAAAATGCCCATGGGTACTTATGGTATAAATAAGTTGGCAAACTAAACAGGGTTTTCCAATTTTATTATCTATAAATATATCTTACACCCTGGCTTTGTTTACAGAAATTTGTCCTCTCCTTCTCTACCTTTCCCTGCTCTTAGGGAGAATGCTATACAGTATTCTGTTCTTCTGAAGGTATGTATAATATAGCTCTTGTTGAAGTAACAATTGAATAGCTAATGAAGTACTGCCATCTTCTGGCCATATACATTATTTTAAAAATAAAAACTACAGAGGAAGAAAAAAATACATACACACACACACATATATATTAGCCCATAGAGACAGCAATAAAGAGTACCCCATAGTAATAGTAAGGAGCAATGGTTTGGGTTAGATATTAGGAAAAACTTTCTTACTATGAGGATAGTAAAGCACTGGAACAGGTTACCCAGAGAGGTTGTAGAATCTCTATCCTTGGAGGTTTTTAAGACCCAAGCAGACAAAGCCTTGGCTGGAATGATCTAGTTGGGGATGGTCCTACTTTGAGCAGGGGGGGACGGACCAGACAATTGCCTGACGTGCCTTCCAAACCTAATTTTCTATGATTCTAATGCTCAGTAACAATCCCTTTCACTGTCAAGCTCCTTATTTTCTCTTCTGAACTGTACAAAAGAAAGTATCCCATCGCTAACTCCTGAAGTATCATGGCTTATATATTAAAAGGAAATTACAATTACTAGGATACTAACATGAAGTATATCTCAGCAAACTTCCTTTTGAATATTTGTCCTGAAAATATCTGGATTTATTAGTGACAGAATTAAAGTACAAAGACAGTTTGGAGGTGAAAAACAACGGAATGTTACTTCACTCTTTCTAAATATTTTTCTTCTTCTGCCTAAATTATTGGAAAGGCCTCTTTGGTTTGAGGAAGGAGAAGCTTCATGCCACCACAACAAAACGAAAATGAGGATTGTTATATCGCTAACCATTACTTTAACTGTAAGTTGTTTGGAACAGCTTGGGGTAGGGAGGAGTTGTGTGAGAGCATGTGCACGTCTTTCTCCTGTGCACAGCATAGCAGTGATAAGGTCAGTTAGCACAGGCACTCCATTATTCAGGCTGTCAAAAGCATGAGCCCCCTACTTAATATATTCTTTTGAGTATACAATGCACTTTTTAAAATGAATTATTTAATCTAAAAATGGCCTTCGTCTTAAGTTTAAATTTAAAAAAATGTCTAGGCACCACGGAGTTCAAATCTCTCTGGGTTACTGCTTTTTCAACAATCTTCCTCTTGTTATGTAATATGCCTGTGTCTGGATTGTATTTCCAGCAACTGATTAGCTTGTATTTTTCCAGACTGAGTGTTTATTTGTTAATTCTTGCTCACTCTTCTTGTTTTTCTGATAAGTGTGAACACGCATGAATATCATGGTGGTACATGTACTAACAGGAATTTCTGCCATTGAAAATATTAGAGACTGAATGTTGCCATTTTGGCATTCTAAGAAGCAAACATGTATAGTATTAATGCAAATATTTAGCTTGTGCAATTCATAACAAATATTTTTCCTAAAAGTTTGTCATGGTTTCCAAATTATTATGCTACCCCATTCCCCCACTGCCAAATTTTCGAACCCTTGGGCAAGATCTGACCCATGGGCTGGAGGCTGAGCACTCCTGTTTCAACCAGCTTGAAACAGCAGCACATCTGTATCATTTCCAATATTATCCCTCCAGGATTCTGATTTTACTAATCAGGTCTTGAGGTTCAGAATTGGTATATGACTTGCCTTGGTAAATGTATAACTGCCCTTCATAGTAATTAAGGAACTTACTGACTTGCTTGCAGTATGTTATTATTTATGTTTTTCCTCACAGTGCTTGCCATCTTCTTCTTTAAGATAGCAACCTCAATCATGACCCTACCATTATATAGACAATGACCTCAATCATTACACTCCACATTTTTAGTTAGTGGAGTAAATTTTTATATTGACAGTATTCCTCCTTAAACTTGATTTTTTAAAAGGTGAATAGAGGGCTGGTGGCAATAAATTTGAAAAATTATGATTTTGAGAGTTTGAGCTGACTTCTGGAAAAATCATGACAATTGGGGCTTGATTTATCAAATCAGCTTCCTCATTGTAAAGCATATTTGTATAACGGCACATGCAAAGGCCAGTGAGTTGTCAAAGTGTCCTTTCTTACATACAGATGTCAGAACTGTAAATGGCTCTGTGATAATTGTGAATAACTTTATCTTCCATAAAATATTAGTCACATAATATGGATACTCTTACAAAGATCACCCTGATTGCTGGAAGTTATATAAACCTAATGACATGATGTGATTACACCAGTCTTGGCATGGGTGATTGGTGCCTCCCGCGTCTAGGGGGGAACCCACAGATGTTGGCGGCGGGGGTGGAGCTGGCGAGCTCCCGCAGGTGCCATTGGCGGTGTCAGTGGTGGGGGCGGAGCTGGCAAGCTCCCATAGGCACCACTGGCAGCAGCAGCCCTGTCGGGGGGGTGGGGGGCATGTGCCCCCCCTGCCTCTCCCCTATGCGCTGCCTATGATTCTTCGTGTAAATTAAAAGGCCACTGTGACCTTGTATTGTATATTTGGTCTGAGTACCTTTTAAGGAAAAAATAAAACCAGACAGAACTAAGGGCAAGTGATGTTTGAAGAAAAGTGAACAGGAAGCAAGTTAAATGGAAATAAATGGTTGGTATATGTGCATCAGGAAGGGAAAGGTTGTAGCAGCTGGTTAAATATAAAGTTAGTAAGAGCTGACTATAGGCATTACGTTCAGTACTTTTTTTTTTTTCTAGCAAAGTACACAAACTTTTCACCTTTTAGAGACATCCATTTAAATATGACCTGTATGCTAGGTTTAAAGAAAAAATGAGTTTGTCTTTGTCAAACAAGTCTACATGAGAAAATAGTTACTTCATTCATCACTGTTGGTAGTCCCTGCTAAAAAAGCGCTATGAAAGGAATTTTGTATGCTGAATGCCCTGGTAGAAAGAAACTTATATAGCATCTGACTGCTCTTCCCTTGACTTTAACTGCTATTAACTCCTACTTCTCTATTTTAAAAAAGATTGAATAGTGTGGCTAAAGAGAAATAACTAGGCCCACAGCGGTTCATGAGCATTGTAGAAAACTGCCTTATTGAATATTACATCAAAAATGTAGGAGAACCCAAAATATCTTCATTCTTGAGAATGTATAAAGGGGAGATAAGAAGAATGTACTGTATTTACCTGAATATAAGATTACTTTGAATTTAAGATGACCCCCTCCAATAATTAGATTCTATAAATGGAAAATGACAAATTTGTTATAATTTCCCATGTATAGAATAAAATTATTGGAAGGTTGTCTTAAATTTGTTCCTAACCACAAGGCGTGTATGGGGGGGAGTGGCAAGCAGCCTGACCCCATGCCTTGCAACCACTCCTGTTTGCATCCCTGCTGCCTGTCCCCCTTGCATCCCACCACTTACCTCCCAGTGCCTACACTCCTGCTTCCCCCAGCCTCCTTTCCCCACCATCCTGATCCCCAACCCATACTGCCTTCCAATCCCAATGCATGCTGCTGGCTGATTCCCCATGTGTAGGGTTACCATGTGTCCGGGTTTTCCCAGACATGTCTTCTTTTTGGGTCCTGTGATCTCCATCCAGGTGTTTTTTTTAAAATATGAACAAATGTCCAGGATTTTGGTCTGCTTAGCATCGAAGTTTTTCCTGGCACTTCCCAGCTTGCTGTAGCAAGGAGCTGCTTGAAGGGGGGGGAGGGTGGGTGATTGGAGGCAGGGGGAGCCACGTGCGTGCACACATCCAGGCGGTCAGCATGCAGCCAAGAAGGGTGGTAGGAGCAGCCCCGACAGCTGGATGCAGGTAAGTCTATGCAGAGGGGGGGTTGGGGTTGAGGGCCAGGGTTTGGGGACTATCTGGGGTGTCTGTGTGGGGG
>NW_005841994.1:1273065-1273622 GCF_000455745.1 Alligator sinensis
GGCTGGCAGCACAGGGACGGATGCCCTTGTTTACAGGGTTGGGGTGGTCAGGAGACATTGCAGGGCCCAGGAGAGCAGGGGGCTGTGGGTGGAGAGTGAAGGGCACCAGCAGATTGGGGTGGGGTATGGATTGGGAGTGAGGGGCACCATGAGGGGCAGGGGATCGTGGGTCAGGAGTGTGGGGCACTGGCAGGGCAGCAGCAGGGGCCTGTGGGTCAGGGGCAGCAGCAGGGACAGGGGAACTGTGGCTTAGGAGTGAGGGCACCAGCAGGCCCCGGAGTGCAGGGTACAATGTGCAGAAGTGAGAGGCACCAGCAGAGCCAGGAGCCTGCAGGTTGGGAGTGAGGGGCAGCAGCAGGGCTGGGGGGGGCTGTGGCCTGTGAGTGAGGGGCAATGGCATGGGTAAGGGCAAGGTACTGGTATATCACTGCCCCCGACAATCATATACTCCCCCCTCTCCCCCCACCATGTCCTCTTTTTTGAAACTGGGAATATATTAACCCTCTACTCATGTGCACTGCTTCCCAATCCCCCCCCCCCCCCCCAAACGTCCCCCC
>NW_005841994.1:1274745-1286918 GCF_000455745.1 Alligator sinensis
CGCAAGCTACTGCCCCAACCCTCAACACACTGCTGTCCCATCCCCTCACATGCTGCTGCTCCATCCCCCAATGCATGCTGCTTCCCAATCCCCCACCGAATCAGCAATATGCACTGCTGCCCCATCCCCTAATGCACTGCCAACTGATCCCCTGCCCAGTCAGTGCATGCTGCTGCCCCATCCCTGCCAAATCCCCAACCTGCTCTGCTGCCCATCCCCTACCCATTTCACAACAGGTGTTGCTGCCACATCCCTTGCCCAATCCCTGACTTCTGCAGCTTCCTGAGCTTGGACTCTAGCCACTAGCCCCTGATTTGCACTCACCACGTTATTGCTAACTTCATGGCTGCTGGCTCCAGGCAGCAGCAGCTCCAGTTCTTTCCTGGGCTCTGGAGATGGAGCACTGGTACTTGAATCCAAGATGAGGTTTGTTTGTTTGTTTTTCCTCATACTGGACGAGGGGAAAAAACCTCCTCTAGGATTTGAGAAAATACAGTAATTTTCTATTAATAGAATGCATTTACTGGAAGCTCATCTTAAATGTGCTCCCCTACCTGCAATAGCTGCAGTGGGGAAAACAGACTCCCGCCTCTCCCCCTCTGCCCATGCCCCCAGCCACTTCCCCCTGCTTGCCACCCCATGTCTTTTCCCACACTGCCTGTTGTCCCTGCCACTTGCCCCCTCCAGTGACTACTCTCCCCACCCTGGCAATCACAAGTCCCATAGCCACTTGCCTTCCCTGCCACCACTTACCCTGTGCAGTGGCTTGACCATGGACATGGAGCACATGGTGGCTCTTGCCTTTGCCCAACCAGACACTAGCAGTAGCAGCAGGCAGGCCATGGCTGTGGCTCCAGCCTGGGGGCCTGGGTTGGGGCCAGAGCCAAGTCTGGAGCTTTTGCTGGGGCAGATCCACAGGATGAGCAGTAACTACAGTGGGTCTGAAAGCAGAGGTAAGGTGTCCAGTGGCAGCAAGGGTCTGGTGGCTGCAGGCATGAACACCGTGTGCCCCCGGAGCCTGGGGACGGGGGCACGGTGAGCTCCTGCAGGTGGTGGTGGTGCTGTCAGTGGTGGGAGCATGGTGACTGCCAGTGTGGAGCTCCCGCAGGCAGCCGCAGTGCTGTCGGCAGTAGGGGAGGGAGGGCAGTGAGAGTCAACCAGTGGTTGGTGGCCAGCGGCGATCACAGACTGCTCACAGATGGCGGCAGCAGGGGGGGAGGCGAGCTGCCACTGCCCACAGGGAATTTATTCACTGTATTACTGTTTTCAGGAACACAATAATTTGTGTTTCCTTTTAACCTATAAGTATTCTTTCCTGAAAGACTGCTACTGTTATTTCCAGTAGCCTATGTGTTCCCATTAAAAATCTCCCAAGGTTCATTCTAAGAAGAGAAAAGTAGCCATAAGCAATGAACTTTCCAAAAGAGACTGACAGAGACCTATATATGTGAGCTCTGGTGGAATTGCCCTGTGCATACTGAAACATTTCTTCTTGACTGAAAAGTATTCATTCCAATACAAGAATATTTGCAAATAAAATCACTTCATTATCACCATTTTGACAAATGTATTTAACATCTACCTGGAGATATACTCGAGCCTAGGAAAGGACATGAACATCAGACAATTTTAGCTGCTGCATGCTGATACATGTGAAACATTAATTTAAAGAGACCGTATATACAAAAATCAGTAAAATTGTACTGATTGTATACAAGACAGCCTTCTACACATCATTTCAGTCTTGGTTTGAATCTCTAGCTCTGAAAGTTTACACAGGCTTGCTAGATAGATGCAAAAAAGAAAACGGGTTATGCTTAGAATTCCAGGGGGAGAAGATACATTTAAAGCATTTTTCTTCCAAAAAATAAAGCTAATTTCTTACGGACTCAGAACAACACTGCAAACGGATATCAGATTTGCTAGTGATTGTCACTCCCATTGTTTCATTTGGCATTAGAAATTCTCAGTATGGTCCTAACTTAATATGCTTGCAAGACTGTCTTCTCAAAACCTGGCTGTAAAGAAGAACTTCTTTATAGTAAGGGTGACCAGAACCTGAAACAGACTAGCTGAGGAGGTGGTCCCATCCCCAACCTTGGAAGTCTTCAAGAGGAGACAGGACAGACACCTGGCTGGGATCATTTGATCTCAGCAATATTCCTGCCCAGAGCAGGGGGGAGTTGGACTCCATGACCTGTCAAGGTCTGTTCCAGCCCTTAATTTATATTATTTCTTCGCTTCAGCGTTCACTTTTCCCCCATATGAATCTAGTCCTACTGTTTGCTGCACACTTGAAAATGTCATGTGCCTCTGAATCTTTTTTTCCTTTGGCTTCATTAGCGCTTGCAACGCCTTTAAAATGATCATTTGCAAACTACTTTATGGTCTCTGCCTCTCTCCATTTGATTTTAAGATTGTGAATACCGGGGTGGGGGCGTGTACAGCTGGTTTCTTCACTCTCCCAACGCCCTCAAGTGAATGCTGTTACTAGAAGCGGTAGTGGATTAGGGCTGCTCAGCAGCTGAGAGAAATTCTCCAACCCCGGGCTGCCCTCCCCCACGTGCTTGGCACACAACAAAGCACCCGAAGCAACACGCCCGGATTGGTGCACCGCAGCCCCCGCTCCGCCCCCCACCATTTCCTATTGGGCACGCTAGCTGCCACTCATTTTCAGAAGCAGCCCCCGGCGCAAACCCTAGCACAAAGGTGGCGTCGTGACGTACGCTAGAGCCCCCGCCCCGAGAACAACCACTCTTGACATGGCGCCTAACCGGGGCCTCTCTGACCTCCTTCCCGTGATGCTCCGGGCCGGGCCCCGCTCCTTCCGGAATGCAGCTCTGTTTTGATTGGCCGGCTGCTCGCGGGGACGGAAGTGGGTGGGCCAAGTGGGAAATTTAAACGGTCGACGCAGCTGTGTCGGTTTCCCTCCGCGGTTCCGAGCCTGTGTGTCGTTCGCGGCCCGCGCTCCCCCGCCGGCGCCTGGTGAGATGCTTGGTGCCACTTGCGCCTGAATTTGTGGGGTGGTGGCGGGACCTGTGGCCCGGCGCTGGGAAGTGCGGGAACGGGTCGGGAGTGGCTTGGGAAATGTGAAGCCGGCTTTGTTCGCCGGCAAGTAGCGGTGATAAGTAACGGCGGAGGTTGAAGTGGCGGCCCTCGCCTTCGTGTTATCTACTGCGGCCTGTGTCGGTGAGGCAAAGGGCGGGGCGTGACCCCACCGGGGGCTGGCACGGTGCAGCTGGACCTGGCAGGGGGGTTGGCAAGCAGTGAGCCTCGGCCTTCGGGCTGGCTTGCGGGAGGTGTAGTGCGCGTCTGGTTCGTAGGCTGGGGCTCGCCGGGACTTCCTAACTGTTTTGTTGCTCGAGTGGAAGAAATGTGTTAAAAGCCTTATGGCGCTGTATGATTTCCCTTCAGGTGTTCAGCAGTACTACTGGGCCTCTGTCAGATATGGCTGTGGGTGACTATGAGGAACTTCTGCAGTACTATGAACTGTACGAAACGATTGGAGCGGGTATGTTCCTTGCCTCGAGGAGTGTAAACAGTTTACTTTTTCACACTTAAACTTTCTGCTTCTGATTGCTAGAGCAGCTGCTTGTGTCCAGTACAGATAGGGTTTTAAGTACTTGCTGTGCGGAGTGAAAGCCTGAGAGTTATAATTGAGACTTCATTCTCTTGTCTGTTCTGCTGCAACGTAGGGTTTTTGTAAACTGTTTAAGGTTCATTTTTCCAATGACTATAAAAGAATTACGGAGGAAAAGAGTTCATGCCCATCTCAAATTCTAAATGCTGTTTTCTGAATTTAGGTGGTTTTGCCAAAGTTAAGCTTGCTCGCCATCTACTCACTGGTGAAAAAGTTGCAATAAAAATTATGGACAAGCTCGCTTTGGGGGTAAGAGAAGCTTATAAGAGCAGATGCTCAATATCCTCAACCAGATGTATATATCTCTTTTTAAGTGCATGTCATATAAGTGTTTTAATAATCTCTCTCCCAAAAAACCCCAAACTTTGACGTTTTAAAATCTTTTTATTGGAATAGCATAATATAAAACTAATTTTAAGTTTCTCCAAGAGAAATGCGAGCTGCCTTTAAATGTGTGCTAAACTTTTGTTTAAACTATATGTCAAGCTTCTGAAATCTTTGCGGAGTCATTCTAGTTTATTACTGGTTTGATCTGAGGATATATATTAAAAACTGGTTTTGGTTGCTACTATTTTAATATTAGTAGCTTTGAAGAGCATTTAAACTGTTATCTGCAGCTGTGTAACTTGTTTTTGCTTCTTAGGATGATCTGCCTCGTATTAAAATAGAAATTGATGCAATGAAGAACTTGAGTCACCAACATATTTGCCGATTATACCATGTGATGGAAACACCCAAGAAGATATTTATGGTTTTAGAGGTTAGATAATAGGCACATTAATGCCACTCTTGGGATAGTTAGCATTATTGTTTTTAACTTTAAGAAGTATAGAGTGGTTAAAAGCTCACTTCTTAAGAGTCCTTAATTATGTTCAGTACCTCACCTTTCTCATAAGGTGAACGTGGTTAGAGGGACATCCATTTCATACTGGCAGTTTCAGATTTTTCTCTCAAATGAAATGTCTTGGAAAGACTGCCGCATTTACTTGCAACTTCAGGCTGCACACATTGCAGCATCATTTTTAGTGCAAGGGAAGCGAAAAGTGAAACACTTGACTGAGTAGGGAAGCCAGATGAGACATCCCTTGCAACCTAGCTATTACTACTAGTCCTCCCTTTTGCTCCTTTGAAACACAGTTGCTTTATCCTTGTCTGTTTTTAAATCTGCTCTGACCTTTTTAGTTGGTCCAGGGTCTTGTCTTTCATTGCCTCAAACTGAAACTTAGTACTTTGAAGGTCCTCATTAACTCCACCTCTTCATGTATATCTGAAATACTTTTACTGTAGTTATCATTGATATAAGATGGCAACTTGCTGTAGCATCTGCTTTTTTTGCAAGACCCTCCACCTGTTTCTATATCTTTCTTAGAAATCCATCTGTACTGTGGTCCATTAAGTCATTTATCCTTCACCTGACTTTCTCCTGAGAAGTAACTACTGCAGCAGAAGTTCAGTGTGCAAGCTGATTTTTTTTTTAACCTATTGCTTTCACCTATATTTCAGTAGTATGAAGAAGTGTATGTGTGCAAATGTACCAAGTTGGAGTTGCCTTCCTAGTGTTTATCACAGTTCAATGGTGTCCGTCTGTCTTTTTTCCCCACCCCCCCTGCTTCCCCAAGTGTATTTTCAAGCAGGAATAAAGTCTTGCTGCTTGTACAGCTTCATATACCCGATCAGGAATGAGGCATTATTGTAATGTTCGGGTACCACTGCAAAAGAACAAAAGGAATGGTGCAAAGTGTACTATATTAGCCTGCCCGGGATCTTTTTTATTTTACAGTGCTCTGGAAGTGTAAGGATACTTATTCAAGAAAAACTATCTACTACTATTGTTTCTTACCTTGTAGTATTGTCCTGGAGGAGAGCTGTTTGATTACATAATATCCAAAGATCGCCTTTCAGAAGAGGAAGCATGTATATTTTTCCGTCAGATTATTTCAGCAATTGCTTATGTGCACAGTCAGGGATATGCCCACAGGGATCTTAAGCCGGTAAGTTTGACTTGTAATTAATTTATTAAAAAATTCTGACTGGAACAAGTACATTATCCAGTGTCCCTTCAATTGGAGACTGCCAACCCAGCTAAATCTCCCTTTTAGAATAAGTATACTCTTTTGCGGTTTTGCTCTTATGTGTTCTGCTTCATGGTTTTCTCCTTCCTCTTCATTTGAAGTTGCATTCTTACCAGCACAACACTTGTCTCTATCAAAGAAATTGTATGCTGCTCCATGTGGAGCCTGCAAATGGTGGTTCTCTCAAAGAATAGTAGAGGTTAACCTGGAGCAGGGAAAGTTTTGTGACTAACAAGGGCATTGAGTCCTATATTCAGACTTCCAAGCTCTTGTCAATCACTATCCTTCGCTTTGAGCCAGCTTCTACCTCAGTAGAGGGCTGTCTTCACTGCTTCTGCATATTGTGAGTGCCTGTAGACAATTGCAGCGTGTTGGAGCAGACTCAATTAATGGAGTCTGTTAAAGTGTACCAATTATTGTGCTCCAGAAGCCTCCATGTCTTGTACTGGCATCCCCACGCTTCAAAATGGTGATGGGGTGGGGAGGGGGGCTTGAATTAAAGCTTGTTTAATGAGCTTTACTTCAAAATAACAACAGGGGCGTTTTGAAGTGTGGGGATGCTAATGCATGTGATACTACAGCACTTTAATTAGAGTGGCTCCAAGAGCCACTCTAAAGTGCCCCCCAATACTTCTGGAGCCTGTGTAAAAGTGCCCTATATGTGCTTGCTCAGGACTGAAAAGAGGAGCAGTGCAAAAGCTGTCTTCTCTTTCATACTCCCTAATTGGTGATGACAAGAGTAGTGGTGGGCAAATGTTGCTGGGCTTGCCCTGCAATGTATTGGCCAACCCACTAATTAGAACTTTGGTTTTGTTTGTTTTTGTTTTTTGCGGGGGGGGGGTTGGTTTTAAGGATTATAGCCATTGTATAAGCTCTGTGCTGAGCAGCTTACACGGGTAACTTATGTAGGTTTGGCGGTCATCTTGAGACCATCTTGCCTAGTAAAAGCATTGTTGTAGCCTTTTAAAGGAGATGGACTTAAACTCAAAAGGCATGATGGGGAGAACTGGTTGGGGGACAATACTTGTAATTGGCTGGAAGAAGCAAGAAAAAATTAAATGCTTTACATGGATAATTATATGAAAGGTACTTATTACTTCCACTTATTTCCTTCAGGAGAACTTGCTTATTGATGCAGAGCATAATTTGAAGCTGATAGACTTTGGTCTCTGTGCAAAGCCAAAGGTCAGTATGAAAACAAATTTATGCCATTGGTATACCAAAATATAGCTCATTCTCAAATGCTGTAAAGATGTTAAAGTTTAACATTTTTTCTAATGAGGAAAAGTATTGACAGGCAAATTTATACTGGTGAGTGGGGCAATAGCTTATTGTTTTAAAACACTGATTGACCAAAGCGAACTTCCATTGCCCTTCCTGTCCTTTGCCATCCAGCTTAGGCTTAGACTTCTTTCTGTACAGCACCTAGAATAAAGAAGCTGGGATCTGTTAAAGCCTCAGAACTGGCTTTAGCTTTGGCTGCTCCAAAGATATGGTCCTGTAACTGGATATTGTGTAGTCTGCACAGCTGGTATTTAGAGGACCAATTCCTGTGTTTTCTGTGGGATCATAACTCAAATTCATATATTTAAAAACTCTTACTATTTAGCTATTTGAATTTTTGAGATGGCCAAAATTAGTTCAATGCCAATTGGAACCAATCTAGTGGGTAGAAATTAACTAAACAGCAAACTCTTTAATGAACGGTTTAAAATAAGACTGATAATGTTCAGGCTCTGGAATGTAATTTCAGTTCCCACAATGGATAACAAAGTCTCTTTAATGTGAGAACATCTTTGATATCTCATTGCCCTGGGACTTGGAAAGTACATCCAAAGAGGTACTTGGTTAAATGTCAGTGTAGGTACACAGGTGGTGCTTCGTGACTGACAGTATTTATAATATTGAAGTCTCCTGAGTACACCTGGACTTCCCTTCACATCAGGAGATGCCTGTTGCTGCACAAACTAGTGCAGTTTAAAGGTACCTGGCTTGCCATAAATCATCTAGCTAAGGTATCAGAAGCTCTCCAGCCACAGTAACACAGCTCTATGCTCCAGTGTAGCTGTACATTATACAGCATGCCTCAATTAATACAGAAATTAAGTTGGCATCTTAAGCTACATTTCCAGAGTAGTTGTCTTGATCAGATTGCTTTCACTTGCAAACCTATATATTAGCAATATCTCAAAGACTTTATCTTTTTTCTCATACCATAGTACAGTTTGAGTTAGACATTTTAAATGTCTTAAACATGAATACTATTATATATGACTGACTAGTTGTGTTTTGCTATAGGGTGGCTTGGATTATCATCTGAATACGTGTTGTGGGAGCCCAGCTTATGCAGCTCCAGAGTTAATCCAGGGCAAAGCTTATATTGGCTCAGAGGTATGTAGCACAATTCACTTTCTTCAGACGGCTTACTTTAGACATGCTCTGAATTGCACGTCTAGTATAACTTGGCCTCAGACTTTCTTAAACTCCTGAGGCTAGGTATGTACCTTCTACTGTGACAACTGCAGAAGCAATCGCATTTTCATTCCACAGGAGCACACAGTACTTGGTGTGCTCCTTATTCTTGGCTTGATCGCGTTCTGTGTTCTTTCAAGTGTCTCCATGTGTCCGATGCTAGAGTGGAGCAACAAGGCAGTATCCTGAAATCCCTTCCAATATCCTAGAATTTCTTGTCAGTCCTGCCTTCAACTTGAACTTGGCACATGAGAATTACTTGTCTGTAAATAGTCTTCCTCATTTCTCAAGCTGCTTTTGCCACTTCCTCTGCTGCCTCTTGGTTGATACCCCTGGTATAAGACAATACAGCTATCACTGCTGAATTAAGTTTTCTTGCTTGCTACTGGTGACTAAACTGCAAAATTTCATCCCCTGATATCAGCCATGCTCACGCTGGCTCTAGTGACTATAATAATCGGGATCTGGGTTGTCTGTTTCCCATGGAAAAACCGAGAAAGTTGCTGATTTTACTGTTTGCCAGCGGCAAACACAGATTTAGTTTGCCATACCCTGTTCTGCAATAGAATTCTGGCTAGCAGTGAGGAACTAGAATAAGCTCCACAAATTGTTCTTCAAATTTGGAACAATAAAGAAATCCCTGAGCAATGCCACCATTGTAACCATATTCAAGAAAGGCAATAAGTCTGTGTGGGAACTATCAAGTTACTCCTGTCTTATCAACAGCAGAGGATGTTGTTTCTCAAGCATCCTCCTGCACAATCCTCTAATTTTTGCTGATGAAGACCTGCGAGAATCTCAGTATTGCTTCAGACCATCCTGTGGGGTAACTAATATGATCTTCGCCTATCAGGAACAACATCAGGACCTTCCCTTCCAGATTTGACTTTGAAGAGCCCTCCATCTGTTTTGTATTCAATCTGGAACGTTTTTGATCAAAGACAAAGGTATTTTTTTAATATACTTTTCTTAAGGTTCAATACACTGACATCCTTGCTCACGCTAAGGAAAACTTCTAGATCATGCTGATCTTTGCAGAAGCCTACAGAAATTTTGGGCCCCTCTGTAAAGGTTGAGAAGACTAAAGTGTTCTACCAGACTGCTCTGCATCCTGAATGTGGTATATATGAGCACTACCATAAAGGAAAGGATCCAGGAGGTAGGCGAACACCTCCCTTACCTCATACCCACCTTTCTCAGAGTGAACATTGAGGAAATCCAGCACAGGATCTGTTGTGCAACTTCCTCCTTTTGGGAAATTGCTTCAGCATGTCTCTTATTGATCACGACCTCCAGAAAAACACCAAGATCCACGTCTACAACTTAGAGGAGAGTGGGGATGATGACTCTGGATGTGAAACATGGGTCATCTGCTGTCGTCATTTCAAGTGTCTGGAGAGGCATCATCAACAATGCCTCCAGAAAATCCTCAACATCAAATAGGAAGATTACTGCACAAATGCCAGCATCCTTGCAGAAGCCAACATTACCAGCAACAAGTTTGTGATTCTTGGACAGCTACTTTTGTTGGACTCCCAAAACAAGTTCTCTAGTCCCAGTTTAATTGTGGCTTGAGATCTTGTAGTGGCCAGAGGGAAATGCTACAAGGACACACTGAAACAATATCTCAAGAAAACATGGTAGCATCAAGATCTGGGCGGCACTAGCTACTAACAGACTCCATTGGCACTGAAACCTCAACCAAGCAGCAGCTTGTTTTGAGGTAAAGCATCTTGTCCTCTAAGCAGAAATAGAGAGGAATCCTACATCCTGCAAGTCTCTGTGGAAGAGTAACTTCTGTGGACAGATTTGTGGCTCAAGGATTGGACTCATAAATCACCTTGGGTTATCAATGAGCTGTGGTATCCTTGAACTGAGGAACTGCCATCCCCAATGACAGTACAATTCACTTGGAAATGCCTGGTGTGATGGTGAATGAGACTAGCACTCGCACCACCTGTGTTTTCATTATCAGAATTGACACTTTCAAGTAAAACAATCCAATGCATTTGCCCTTATTTGTACCAGGACTTGGCTGGATAAAGAGAGTTTTATATCAAGTAGAAACAAAAGAACTTATGTGGAGGCTATAGTTCTTAGCAGTACCTTAATAATGATAAATTACCCTAAAACTGAGTATTGGCAGAATTAACAAAATTCACCAGTAAGCTTACTCATCCCTGGAACAAACACTTTCACATGCAAGGGATATTGGAGCTAAAGTTACTTGTGTTGTATCCAATCAAAAATTGAATCAGTATGTTTTATCACAGTAAGCAATTGGTACATGCTTGTAAATAGAGATGCCATATCTCATACTTGTCATTTAATTGTTTTTCAGGCAGATATTTGGAGCATGGGGGTATTATTGTATGCTCTACTATGTGGTTTTCTCCCATTTGATGATGACAATGTCATGGCTCTCTACAAAAAGATAACGGTATGTATTGTTATTACTGGAGAATTTTAGGAAACAAGCTAGCAAACACTTGCATAGCTAGTGAGGAAAGGTGCTATGCATCCTGACCTAGGGTTTGTGCCAGTGTTGCTAGTACCGTGTACACTTAAGGTAGTATTGGTTTGGCTTTTTTTTTAATAATTATTTGTGGAAAATGCATTCAGTATCAGTTAAATGAAACTTCAGATAACTTGGTCAAACTACCAATATCTACATATACCTATTATGAAAGTCCCCCGGGATGAGGGCATCAGTATTACTACAAATAAAGTAGCTCTTAAGTGCATGTAAAATTTATAGATATAAATTTATGGACATTAGGCCTGGAAGGAACCTCCGAAGATCATTGAGTCTAGCCCCCTGCCCCCAAGGCAGGAAGTCAGCAGGGATCATAGGATCCCAGCAAGATAAACATCCAAATGTCTCTTGAAGGCGTTCAAAGTAGGTGCTTGAACCACCTCTGGCAGCAGTCTATTCCAAACCTTGGGGGCTCGGACAGTAAAGAAGTTCTTCCTTATGTCCAGCCTGAAACGGTCATGGAGGTGTTTGTGACCGTTTGACCTTGTCATCCCTTGGGACATGCTGGTAAACAGACATTCCCCCGGATCCTGGTGAGCACCCCTGATAAACATATAGGCGGCTGTGCCCGTCTCTGTTCGATGTTCCGCTACCGCGCCGCCTTAGCATGGGCACCTGGTGTTGGGCACCTGGTCTTAGGCACCAAGTACTTTTGTGTGAACCCCAGAGAGGTCCCCGATCGCTTCTGGGGAAGCCCCCAAACTCACTTGCCACAACTTCAGATAGATCTTCAGTGGAGGGGGTTCCTGTTGAGGATACCTCCAGAATTGTCACGTCTCCTGCCGGATGTACCCGGGGCTCCAACCTCACCTACACCCTGGCCATGCGCCAACCTTCAAGACAAGCCTCGGGATCTTCTGTGGCTGGCCGTTTGATATCTTCCTTGGTTCCTACGTTTCCTCCTTCGCGGATGGATGTCTTGGACCCCCACTAGGCCCAGAGGGTCTCGGAACGTTCTGCCTCTGGAGATGTTTTATCTGACTCCCCGGGTGCTCGAAGAAGTATGCCGCCGGTCGCTGCCACATCTCTGCGTTGCCTGTAATTCCCCTATTGGGGCCTCTGGTTCCCAAAACCCAGCAAGGGAGAGTTGGGTAAGCCTGCGCTCATCAGGGAAAGAAATAGTACAGGGAAAAGAAAAGGAAAACAAACAAACAAACAAAAAAACCCCTACACCAATGGAATGCTACAAACACGCCAGGGATGATCCAAAACCAGGAAGGAAAAAGGGTCAAGAGGAGAGCAAGAAAAGAGATGGGGAAACGGTAGAGCTGTCGGCCCTCCTTTCCCCTCGCATCAAATACCCTAGGCATGTGCGTCCTTTGGGCTGGGACCTGTGCTTTTACCCCAGCCGGGGTTTTCTTCAGTTCCTCCCAGAGCCACCTCTGGCTCAGTATCTCGGCAATGGCAGCTGCTGGTTCAAGCTCCTCCAGCGGCTCCTGCTGCTGGCGCCGCC
>NW_005841994.1:1286947-1297050 GCF_000455745.1 Alligator sinensis
TGGCTGCACCCAGCATGGGGAATTCCTGCAGCCCCTGTTGCTGCAGTCGCTTGCCTCCGCACCGGCTCTTCAGCTCCTTGCCAGTGCTGGATGCCTCCGTGACCATGATCCCCCACAGCTTCTCGTGCTCCTGGAGTTCCTGTTCCTGCACTCTCGGGGCTTGGTTTCATCTTCGCTGGGCAGCGTCTCTTCCTGACATTACCTGGCCCCAGCTGTAGATGGGTGCGGCTGATTAACCACACGGGCGTCTCTTTGGCATGCTACCTCATTCCTCCAGTGTCCTGTAAGAGGTAAGCTTTTGGTTTAGTTTTGTTTGTTTTGGGGTTTTTTTGCTCGTCCCGGGTTTCTCTGCAAGCGCGGTTTCCCACTTGCCCGTTCTCACGTCCCTGGGACAGTGGCCACCAGATCACCCCTGAGCCTGCACTTTTTCCAGGCTGAAGAGTCACATGGCTCTCAGCTTCTCATTGTAAGGTCTGTTTCTCTGACCTCTGATCATAGGCGTGGCTCCTTTGCGCGCTCTCAAGCTTCTTCACATCCTTTTTGAATTGTGGAGCCCAAAACTGGATGTAGTACTCCAGCTGCGGCCTCACCAAGGCTGAGTACAGCAGGAGGATGACTTCCTGGGACTTGCTTGAGAAGCATCTGTGGATGCAGGCCAGCATTTTGCTTGCTTCTACTAGCTACAGCATCACATTGAAGGCTCATGTTCATCTTGTGGTCAATATAGTCCCTTTTGTCCGTAGTGCTAGCCAGCATAGCACTGCTAAGCCTATAAGCATGCTGCAGGTTTTTCTTCTCAAGGTGGGGAATCTTGCATTTTTCACTGTTAAACACTATCAGGTTCTCGTCCGCCCATTTCCTGAGCCTGTCACAGTCGGCCTGGGTCACCCTTCTGTCCTCGGGTGTGGACACTTTTTTTTTTTTTTTTACCCCCGAGTTTTTGGTATAGTCTGAACTTGGCCACTCTGCTTCTGACACCAATGTCCACATCATTAATGAAGATTGAATAATATAGGCCCAAGGACAGAGCCTTGAGGGACCTCATTAGTCACAGCACACCACAACAATTGACTTCCATCAATTACCACCCTCTGGGTCTGACCACACAGCCAATTCCCCAGCCAGTGGATTGTGGTGAGGCTGAGGCTGCAGTTGACCAGTTTTGGTAAGAGATGATCATGGGATACCACATCAAAGGCTTTTTTTAAAGTCAAGATATGACATCAATCTCTTTTCCCTTGTCCAGGTGATCAGTCACCTGGTCATAAAAGGAAATAAGATTGGTCAAGCAAGACCTATCCACAACAAACACATGCTGGCTATCCCTCAGGATGTTGCCATCAGCCAGTCTGTTAAGAATGGCCTCTTAAAAAAGATTAATCGAAGACCTTCCCCAGGATAGAGGTCAGACTGATGGGCCTGTAGTTTGCCAGATCCACTTTCCTCCCTTCTTGAAGATAGGCACCACATTGGCCGCCTTCCAGTCTTCGGGCACTTCACCAGAGCACCAGGAGTTCTCGAAGATCTGTGCCAGGGGCTGAGCTATGATGCTAGCCAGCTCCTTGAGTACCCTAGGGTGTAAATTGTCAGGGCTGGCTGACTTGGTGTCCAGCCTCTCAAGGTGTTCCTTCATGAGGTCAGCATTGATGGAGGGTAAGGAATCTCGCTCATCCAGGCCTTCCCATCCTGTAATGGGCAGGGGTGTCCCTTGGGACTGGTGAAAAACCGCTGCAAAGTACCCATTTAGCAAGTTGGCTTTTTCCTGGGCATTGGTTGTCAGTTGTCCCGATTGGTTTAGCAGAGGTCCAATGTTGCCCTTGCTCTTCCTCCGGCTCCCCACGCATCTAAAAAAGGACTTTTTATTGTCCTTGATACTTGTAGCTAGTTGGAGTTCCATCGCAGCCTAGGGTTTCCGGGTTCGCTCCCTGCAGGTCTGGACCTGTGCAGAGTATTCTTCCTTGGAGGTGGATCCAGTCCTTCTGTAAGTCTTTCTTTTTAGACACAGGAGGTCCGCTAGTTCCCTGGAGAGACAAGGGGGCTGCTGTGCCCTTTTGCTGCCTTTCCTCCAAGATGGAATAGACTTTGCTTGTGCATCCAGGATTGCTTCCTTGAGGAGCAACCACTCGTCCTGAACTCCCCTCCCCTTTGGGTTGTGGTCCTTTAGGGCCTCACTGACGAGCCTCCTGAGCTTGTCAAAGTCGGCTTTCCTGAAGTCAAGGACTTATGTATTGCTGATTGACTTGCTAGCTTTACGAAGGATGGTGAAGGTGATCAGCTTATGGTCACTGTCACCCAGCTTCCCTTCGATCGTTAGGTCACTGATTTAGGTCGTCCCCCATTACCAGAACCTGGCAAAGCACCGCTTTTACCTCTCGTTGCCTCTTAGACTTCTTGCATCAGAGCTCATCCATGCATGAAAGAGAGCTTTGCGATCCCTTGGATTTGTCCGAGTGCTTTTCCCACGAAATGTCAGGGTAGTTGAAGTCTCCCATGACGGTCATGCACCAGGAGTGTGCGGCCTCAGCCAGTTCCCTGGCGAACTTCTGGTCAAGCTCCTTGATCCTGGGTAGGAGGTCTGTAATAGACTCCCGCCATTGTGTCCCTTATGCCGATTTTAAAATCCCCATGGATTTTAACCCAGCGGGTCTCCAGTCGTCCACCCTGGGCGCCAGTGTTGGCTTGCAGGGACGCATAGCTTTCCTTGACAGAGCTACACCTCCGCCCCTTTTTGTCCATTCAATCTCTCCTGTACAGGGTAGAGCCGTTTATACCTGTGGTCCAGTCATGGGTGGAGTCCCACCAGGTCTCCATTATCCCTATGACATGGTAATTATTTGTGTTAAGCAAGAGGCCAAGCTTCTCCTGTTTTATTCCCCAAGCTCCTGGCACTTGTGTACAGGCACGCAAGTGTCCATTCGGGGGCCCTTGTCTTGCTTACAGATCATTCCAGGGCTGGGGCAGGAGTGGGTTCCCTTAAGTGCCTTGGCCTGCTGGCTTTGCAAGGGTTGCTCAGTGGGCCAGCAGTGGTGGTAGCCCCCTCATCCCCAGTTTAAGGCTTGGTGGAGCAGACCAGCCAGTCTGGCTAAAAAGAGCCTCCTCCCCAATGGAGAGAGGTGGAGGCTGTCCCTTCCCAGCAGCTCGCTGCCCCTCTCGCCAAAGAGCAGGCTGTGGTTGTGGAAGCCAAAGCCTTCCTGATGACACCAGTGTTGCAGTCTTTGGTTCGCTACCTCGATCCTCCTCTCCCTCCTCAGCCCACAGCCTGAAACTGGGAGGGTTAAGGAAAACACTACCTGCGCCCAAATCCCTGTAGCGCTGCATGACCTGGCTGGGATTGCACTGAGCAGTGTCATTTGTGCCCATGTGGATAAGGAGCATAGGATAGTAGTCAGGGGGGCCAGAGGAGCTCGGGGATCTTCTCCGCAATGTCTCAGATTTGGGCTTCCGGGAAGCAGCAGACTTCCTGGGCTAAGGGTTCGGGGTGATAGATTGCCCCCTCAGTCCTTCTCAGGATGGAGTCTCCCACGGCAAACACTTTTCTTGCGTTTTGTCTAGGGGAGCACAGGGGCGGTAGCTGCAGTTAAGCCTGTGTTGCCTGCAGGAGCTGGCAGGCTCTGCTGGGGCTGCAAGAGGTTCATACCTGTCACAAAGCTCTATCGGGGCAGGGACCTTGGTGTGGTAGGACTTGGGGCCCTTGACCACCTTGGTCCAACCCCTGGGCTGGACAGAATGGGAGGTCCCAAGTCCTCCCTTGTCCTGGAAAGTGACTGGTCTACCCTCCACCTCCAGGGGAGAGACTCCTATTGCCAGGCCCATCTCCTGCTCACCATCCCTGATGGCACGCAATCTCTGTACTGTGGCCTGGAGCTCTTCCAGCTGGCATGCCAGAGAACCCAAAAGGAAGCAGACTTCACAAGGGGAGGTGGCCATGCTCCCAGAGTCTGAAATGTCAGGCAGCCCCTGCAGCCAAGAGCCAGAAGCTCTGTCTGTGTGGAGCCTGGAACCATGGGCTCCATCTGGGTGGAGGCCTCTGAGGTGCCAGAGAGGGAGGCTGCAGACCCTGAGGAGACCCTTGGGTTGTAGCACATGCCCATCTGCATGATGCCACAGCTAGGCTGGCTGTGGCTGGGACTGCCTACCCTAGGGAGCTCGCAGGCAGGGCCTCGAGCCTTCCTGCTCACCCTCCTGCGCTAACTCATGCGCTGGGCCCAGAATCGCGCCTGTTTGCACAGCCTGTTCACGAGGCTCTGGTCGCGCAGCTCCCTGAGGGGCTGGGCAAAGTAGGAGCCGGGGTGGGGCATGACCCTCCTCAGGTCCACTCAGTTGCTGCCCAGCTGGCATCTCCCTCCCACCACAGGCCTCTGCTTACCTGTGGGCAGGCTGGGGCTTGTCAGGGGCCCCGGGGGTCCCTCAGCTTACGGGGGTGCAGTGGGCTTTCACCTGTGCGTCTCGCTCTGGAGCCACGACCCGAATTCGGCTTCTGCTGTTGCCGGGCCCTTTTTAAACTACGCGCATGTGCAGAAGGGCTGGCTGGTGCTGCGCTGCTCTTGGCGGGCTAAGTGGGGGTCCTTGCCCCCCTTCTTCCCCCCCCCTCAACCTGGCTTGCATGCCAGCAGCCTGGTCATGTGGCTCCGGGGGGGGCCTGACCCTCCCCTGCTTCACTCCAGCTTCTACCAGCTGGCTATGTCCCTCCCACCATGGGCCCCTGCTTACCTGTGGGCAGGCCAGGGCTCATCAGGGGTCCTGGAGTCTCTCCTGAGGGTCCCTGGGCTCATGGAGCCAGGACCCAACTATGTTCTTCTTATGCTGAACTCTTTGACTTGTGGAAGGAAAGACTAAAAAACAAAATCCAGTTTATACCTTCTGGGCACAACAAATTGGAAAAATCTTATAGAAGAAAACAAGACAATATAGGGTTAATAGAATAAATATTCAAGTATATGGGCTGTTAGCTGTGAAGCACATGCAAGTAAAATATTTTAAAGGTTTGAACTGAAGAGGACACTTTTAAAGGATATAATGTTGGTATTAGTTTTGCAATTGCAGGACAAATCAACTTGGTTGTGGAGCAATTTTGGGGTATGATTTATAAAATTTAAATCTATGAAAGTAATGAATAGGCCTTGAAGGCAGGATACATAAAACTAAAGAAATAAGGTTGCATTAGGGGCAACCTGCAAAAAGGGGAAGCTTGTAAGAAGAAGCTCAAGTGATTTGTTGTAAGGAAGAAAACTGTAGGAATACTACACAAGAAAATATGGAATGAAATGCTTCCCCAAAAAATTTACCATGGATGTTTGATGGACGTCTTTATACTTAGGTTAACTTTTTTCTTTATGGAAGAATCACAATACTGATGGTTTATCAAAGGTAAGTGGATCGAGAGTAGTCTAAGACTAATCATTCTTAAGTTATTGTGATATGGCTTATTTGCTGCATCTTTTCCCACTTTTTTTTCCCCCTCTATTTGTCCATTCTCTCTTGCTGACTTTCATAGTATCTGCTAGCTGTGTCCAGAGAAAAATGTCTTACAGATGGGTTGGATTTCTTGCTCCTGGTAGACATTTGTATACAAGGAATCCAAATGCAAGTAGTCTGTACTTGCAGAAATCATCATGGGACTGGTCTTTAGTAAATGTAATATTCACAATTATTTATGAGCTCTAGAAAATAGTTTGAAACCTTTTCATTGCACTTTTTTGTCAAATGGAGGAGGACTAGTAGGAAACCACTGGCTTAGTACACTTAGCCTGTCTACCTGATGACATGAAACAAGGGAATTCATAAAGTGATCCTAGTTTAAGTGGAAGCATATGAGATGGACTATAACTTGCAGCCAAACCTGCTATCCGGTGCTGGGTCTGGATGCTTGGAGAGGGAGGGGTTCTTGAAGCAGCTGACAGTTTATTTAGCAGAGTTTTCTAGAGAAGGAAGAGAAATGGAACTTCCTTTTTTTTTTCTTTCCCTGTTAAGGATTGGTACCCTTTAATCCTGGCAGTTTTCAAGTTGAGGACGGCCCCAAAGTGACTAAGGAGTTGTCTGGCAGAGGGATTTAAGGGAAGTCTCCTGGCCTGTAACTGGCAGGGGAAGCCTATCATCCTACTCTGCAACTAGGCTTTGTAGGGTATCGGTGGATGTACAGGCTTCCCTCTTTATGCAGGTTCTCTATATGCAAACTTGCTCTTATGTGATGAGCATATTTAGACCCATAATTTGTTATGTGAGGTAAATTCACTCTTATGCAATCAGCATAGATGTCTCTGTGCCCAAGCAGGTAAGTCTGTGGGGGGGATGGGGAAAGGGCTGTGGGCCCCACTCACCACAGCCCCAGTGGCCCCGGGAGCAGCCAGTGCTAGCTGCCTGCAGCTGCTAGGCTGCACCATGCTCTGCCTGTGTGTCTTTCCCCCACCTCTGTGTCTGGGCTCTGCTTGTCCGCACTCACCTCTGCTGCTGGACTGCACCGTGCCCTGGTGCAGGTAGCTAGTGTTGGTTGCTCCTGGGTCCGCTTCAGCATGGGCTGAG
Organism: Alligator sinensis; assembly: GCF_000455745.1. Taxonomy (NCBI): domain Eukaryota; kingdom Metazoa; phylum Chordata; order Crocodylia; family Alligatoridae; genus Alligator; species Alligator sinensis. The sequence continues at coordinate 1,293,467 of NW_005841994.1, forward strand.
GTGACTGCGGACAAGTGGGTGGTGGGGGTGGAGTGATGGGGTTGAATGGCTTTGAACTGAAATTCTGGAGACTTTGCACTTTTCCAATTCATTCAAAAACAAATAGCAGCTATCAAACGTTGTTGAAGGCATTTGTTCTGATAAAGTTAACGAGTTGTGAATACCTTAAATAGTGTAAGAGTGAATCCAGTACATTTTTCTGGAATACAGACCTTTAACATAGGAGTCTTGAAAGTGAATCGTGAGTAGGACTTGTAATCTCTGGTCAGTATTTAGTGTAACTTTAATTAACTGCTAGCTCCAGAACATTTAGATAATAAAACGTCTCTACGTGCATTCAGATGAGCATGATTTTTTAAACTTTTATATGAAGGCAAGGGGGGGAAAAAAATAACTTTTCTAATTTAAGATCATCTCTTGACTTCCTAGATTTTTTTGCTCCCAGTCTGAAATTCAGTTTCAATTTTTTACTTATTTGCAAGTTTGAAAATTGATTCAAATTAGGACACTTATGCCTTGTTGTGGAATTTAATTTCACGCACAGATCTTGAAATTTATGGTCATCTTGGCTCAGAACTATTGTTCTGAGTCAGTGTAGTACAGTTTGCTGGTTGATTCTTTTAACTGGGGTCATATCCCTTGCATGCAATAGCTTTTTGTTCCAAACTTCTTCAGTTGGGAGTAATGCTAAACTAAATGCCTTCTAGGTTGATTTTAAAAATCAAATAAAAATGTACTTGGTTCCTCTTTTAAGGGATAAATATATCTCTGATCACATCTTGCATTTAACTGGTTCTTATTTTTATAGAAATGCTTTACTGTCACTTCAAGCACTGCTATCAACAAACAACTTTGACTTTTTCTTCATGTAGTCTTGTATGCCAGGGATGTGTTTTAGAGGAAAACTTAAATATGCTATTGCTCTCCTTGGGTTATAAAAGCTGCATGTGGGCTTTACCTTGGATTACTTCAAAAGCTAAACTGATTTATGACAGCTATTCAATTGGAATATTTCTAAATAACTCATTAGTTCTGACTGTAAAAACATAATTTAAATTCTGGTTAATCTGTCCTAATGTCAAAACTGTGGTTTAAAGATATGTTCCTATATATTACCCGGAATTATCTTTCATTGAAACAGTTGTCCGTAGAAATGGAAACACTCATGATACAAATTGCATTTTTTTTCTCAGCATGACAAGTTAAATAACGTTCCTCAATGACTTTACTGATTTTTTTTTTTTTTTTTTTTTTTCTCTTTCTTTTTTCCCCCGCCTCTTTCTTGCTGCCTTCATTTTAGCGTGAATGACCTCCTTTGTGGCAATTCCGGTTCAAGACTTTCATAGCCACTACTATCCTTCCCCAAACTTGAAAGCAATTACTCATGTTGATCTACTTGTCAGGCATTCTACAGGAGCAAAAATCATTGGATTAATAGAAATATTTACGTTCTTTGTGGTCTAGTTTTTAAGAAGAGGCTTGTGTACTTGTGCTGGACATAAGCCTTGGCATATAAATAAGAGGAAACTAGTGAAAAACCCATGGCTGCTTTAACTGTTAGTATTAGAATCAAACCTGGTACAAGACTACAACGGTACTGCAGAACCAATTCAATAGTTTTTGAAGTTTTAAACTCACTGCTAGAAATACTAATTGATTGTAAATACAAATTAGAATAGAATAATGAACAATTTATAGTAAAACATCTAGAACAATGACTTTATCAATAGGGTGCTGTGAGATCCTTTTGAGGGTACTGAGCAATAACAGCATGATTCACAAGGTGTAAATCCAGATGTTTCAAAAGAAACCATAGTGTCAAATCTTCCAACCTGTTGCCTTTTGAGGGTTTTCTTGTAACAAACTAATTACTCTGCTTTTCTGGGTGGGTCCCCATGTGCAGGGGTATGCAGCTGGTGCCACAAACTGCACCCAGGAAATGTGAAAACCTACCAGGAAATTCTAGCAGCAAAACAAAAACAAGAAATCCCCTCCCAGGGGAAAAAATTGGTGGCAGAGCACATGTCAGTACTGTGCGCTGCAACAAATGGAGAGCTGGCTGTGCAAACAAAGCTCTAGCTGCCATCCAGGCTCTGTGCTGCTAGATCTGTAAACCAGGTAATACTTCTGGAGCCAGCGCAGGTGCTGGTCCTAGCTTCCCCTACCCCTACCTAGGACAACTTGCTGTATCCCGAAGTACACATGCAGCGGCACAAATTCGTGCCTCTGCAAGCACACACCCCTGCATGTATAGAGCTACCATAGTGGGGGGGGGGAGTTTTTGAAAAGGTGTACCACTAAACTCAGAAGAACTTATAGAAGTGTGCCATAAGTCTCCAAAGGCTGAGAATTGCTCATCTACAGCTTCAAGCATTGGGACTTCAGTATGTGAAGTAGCACACACATACTTCTATCCTGAAGAGCCTGTGCATGCTTGAAACTAAATTGGAATGAATGGGGAATAGGGAGGAGTGCATTTGCAGAAGTCGAGTTAGATTTATAAACAAATGCGTCTGCAGAACCATTTAATAATAAAGGTGCACCAATATAAAAACAATTGACTGTATTGGAAATCAGCTTTTTTGCCTGGTGTGGCTGATAAATGCTGCATGTGCACAGCCGCAGCGCAGCACATAGATGGTGAGGAGCACAGGCTGGCAGCTTGGAGAGCTGTGTCCAGCTGGTAAGCCTGTTGTGCTGGATGTGCTGGAAGGGAAGGGGCATGGAGAAGGGGCGTCAAGGTCCCTGCGGTGAGGGAGGGAGTGGGGCTGGGGCAGGCACTACCCAGTTGGGTTAGGGTGTGGGACAGAGTTGTAGCTTGTCTGGGGGGGGGCGGCAGTGGCTCCTGCCGCTGCACACCCCAGGATGGTATGCGGAGTGTATGTGCCCCTGGATCTGGGCGGTGTGGTGCAGACTGGGGCTAGGGATCCTGGGGTGCAGGCAACAGTGGGAGCCACCCCACTTGCTCCTGGATGAGCTGTGGTTCTATGCTATGGCTGTGTCCGGGCTGGGTAGGTGCTGCCCAGCCCCACTCCCTGCCTTGCTGCTGCTGGGACCTCAATCTGCACCCCACCACACCCCTTCCTTTCCCCCACAACAGACTTACCAGCAAGACACTGCTCTTCAGGCTGCTGGGCTGCACATCAGAAATCCGATTGGTATTGGCTGATATGCCTCCTTAAATTGGCTATCTGTATTGGCCCAAAAAATCTCAGTGCAGCCGTACTTAATAAGGCTCTTGGGAAATGTTGTTCAGGTCTCTTCATGGAAGTAAACTGACATCCTGGTTTTTATGAAAGTAGTACTTTCACATTAGTGAAAGTGACTTAAAAAAAAAAAAAAAAAGACGACTTACAGTAATATTAGCATTTTTTAGGCAATAACTTGCTAAAAACTCTGGTACCTTTTTAATTTTGAATTTTAGAACAGAGAGGGAGAGGGAGATTTTTTTTTTTTTTAAAAAGACAAATCTCCCTCTCCCTCTCTGTTCTAAAATTCAAAATTAAAAAGGTACCAGAGTTTTTAGCAAGTTATTGCCTAAAAAATGCTAATATTACTGTAAGTCGTCTTTTTTTTTTTTTTTT
>NW_005841994.1:1297075-1309699 GCF_000455745.1 Alligator sinensis
GTCATTAAATGATCAAAGCAGTTTTAACAAACTACTTGTACTAACTGATTGCTAACTCTAAACCAACTTTATTTCTTACAGAGGGGAAAATATGAACTTCCCAAGTGGCTGTCTCCTAGTAGTACACTACTTCTCCACCAAATGTTGCAGGTAAATAATTGGTTCTAGTTAGACAAGTTTTTACTTTAGCTAATGGATAGTATTATAGTATTGATGTTGACCCAAAATGTATAAATGCACTGTTTTAGTTCTTCAAAGTCTTTCAAGCGAAAGTAGCTTGTCCCACTAAAAAAGATGTATTCACATAACATTGCACAATATAGTCAAAATCCTGGTTAACGTTAAGGTTGTCATCTAGGATCCATTAAGCTCTCTCTTTTTTTTTTTAGGGGATGGTAACATTGCCATGTAACAATGGCTTGCCATTAACTTATATCAAGCTAGATTTATCAAATATAATTTAGCTGGGCCACATCTAACCAAGGTGCTAAATGCCAAACACTTTCAGCTACTGTCAAAATAGAGGCTTCCTTAACTGAGCTTCATGGCCAAACTGAGATTTTTAGGCAAAGGATGAATTTTGCCATCCTCCTTTACCTTGCAGGGTTGTTTGACCACTGCAGTCTTTCCTGCCCAGAGCATTCCAGCCCTAAACTTCTGTGAATCTTTGAACAGTAACTGCAGTTACCACTTTGCAAAATATTGATTGATTTCTGATTGCCCACTAGGTGGACCCAAAGAAGCGAATAACAGTTAAACATCTACTGAATCACCCTTGGCTGATGCAGGGTTACTCCTATACAGTTCCATGGCAGAGTAAATACCCAGTAAGTAAACTACCTAGAAAAGGACTAGACCAGGGTTGGCCAACCTGCAGCATGGGTGCCACAACTAATGGCACAGACGTGCCTCTAGCATGAGCACATCTGGGAGGGCACAGTCAGTACAGTGGCAGATAGGGCAGGGAGCAAAAAGCTGAGCAGGAAATTGGGTAGAAGAAAGATTAGAGTGCCCTTTGGAGAGCATGGGGCTAATTTGTAGCATGCCTGCCAAAAATGTTGCTCCCCACTGGACTAGATTTTCTGCAAGTGTGCCTTTATTGAATCAGTTGCATGTATAGGAGGGGGATGTCATTTTGTGCACCCCTGCAGGAGCCAGGATCAAATTTTTCCCCTTAAATGTGTTGTTTGGCTTGTTTTTAATGTGTGGTCTTCATGTTTTAATTCTTCTGAAGTCTTGGACAATGGCCAGAGCAAGGGGTTGGGGAAACTGGCTGGGCTATGCTGGTACTTCTAGTGGTACTGAAAAACTTCTTGGGTCCCTGAATGATGAGCTTTACTGACATGCTCAGAGTTATCGCAATTACTGGAGTTGATGTCAGGAAGGAATTTTCCCCCAGGTCAGATTGGTAGAAAATATTAGGGGTTTTAGCCTTCCTCTGTAGCACAGGCCATGGTCTGCTTCTCAGCATCATGTAAGCATACCAGTATTTTACTTTAAATTTCCTGCTGTTGTAGTGGCTATGCCATTGTTGGTGCTTTGCTCGCTTCCTATTGCATTGTGAATTTCTTACTGAACTGTTGTGCTGTGTATGAGGGCTTAGTAAGGATGATCTTGCTGACCCTTTTGGACAAATGTTTATTACATGGTTACCTGTGACCACAGAGGACTGGACTAAAGGCCATGGGAGGTTTGTAGCTTCCTGTGGCAGTAAAGCTTTAAGTTTGAATTAAATTTCAAATAAGTCTTTCTAAAAAAAAAAAAAAAAAAAATCCAAATATGATAGCTACAAAATTTGATGCTATGTTTATTAATTTGAAAAATAACTATGGTCTCATTTTCAAAATATCAAAAGTTGGATTTTTTTCACGTAGATGGACAGTTAAATTCAATGCTGGCAATGTTGTCAACCAGCTACAGTGTTACTTTTATTGAAAATTGGGTACATGTGCCCTTCAGAACATTTCTGACATGCCTTGTATTAGGATTTAGAATAGTTACCTAATGATACAATAGAATCCCAACTTCTTGTAAGCTGTTATTTAGGATAAAACCTTACTGAAGACTTCTTATTTAAGGAGCGTTCTAGAAAACCTCTCTTCACCAAAACTAGAAAAAAATTGGGCCTGAACAAAAGTGAAGATCCAGCAAAAATTGGGAACAGGTGTTAGGAAAATATTTAGTTATGTACTCCCAGTGCCTCTCTTTGGCCATTGGGTGTCATTGTTTCTCTACATAAAGGCTTTTGTTTTGCTTTGTTTTACTGTACATGACATCAGTTCAAACTTGCATTAGATTGTGTATGTAAATGTTAAGCTGTCTCACTCAATTACTGATCTAGAAATTTTTAAAGACTTCTTATATATCTCAAACTTGTTCTTTACAGCTTGGACATCTTGATGAAGACTGCATAACAGAACTTTCAGTGTTTCATAAACGCAGCAGACGAAGTATGGCTGAGTTGATTTCGGAGGTAAGTGACTTGCAGTTGCAGCTTGAGCTTTTTTAAGTTAAATAGGCATTAGCTGATCCCAGTGCTCCTGTGTATGAAGCGTAACACTCTAGGAATAAACAGTTCCTTTAGAATCTAAATACAAATTGCAAACTAGCTATATTCTTAAAAATCAAATTTTGATACTTTTTTCCTTTTGCGTTGTGTTCCTTGAGTCTTCTAAACAGTGAAATCAGTAATCACAATACCAGTGTTGTACTCAAAGTTTCTTGGGTCAAAAGATGCTCTAAGTGTGTAGTGGCTCTTGCATATTTGTAACTGTTGTAATAATACTATGTTTACACTCCAATAATGTAGGGAAGTTGATAAGTTCTCAACAGGAGAACTCAAATGCAATGTTGAATAGACAGCGGAGAAGCAGCTTCCTGGTGCTTCCAAATAAGTGGAAAAACAAACTATTCTATCATTCACTAGTAAAAGTAGCTTATAATGAATCATATTCATGACTGACATGTTTTTAGAAAACAATCTAGATCAGGGTTGCTTAACTTCCAGCTTGCAGGCAAATGCAGCCCACCAAGACACTGGGTCAGGAAACTTGGCAGTGGGAGAGTGGTGGCCATTAATATGGCCATATTCCCCCTGCCAAATTCCCAAACCTTAAGCCCATTGGTAGGACCTGCTTAAATCAGTTTTTTGCAACTTTTGTGGAAACCATGAAAAATGGTGATCTCTGCAATTGGCTGCCTCTTTGTTCCTCTGCCAATCAGTGCCATGGGGCACAACTGCATGAAGGGCAGTCAGAAGTCAAAATGGTGGCCTCTCCCTCTTCTCGCCTTCCCCAGGGGCCTCTCTACCAATCAGCACTGAGGTGGGGGCCTCTCAAAAAATACTTGTGAAATTGGCTCTGTACACAGCAAGTGGGCTGCAAAAATTGCTTTGTCTCGCTACAAATTAGGTCCCTACCCATTGATGCTGAGCCAGGCCATGCCCCCTTCCCTCACCCTATGGGACCAGGCCACACCACTTTTCCCTGCAGGGTTGCATTGGGGCTGGCCTGCAGCCCTGCCCCCTGTTCCCCTCTATACAGCCAGATGGCGCCCACTAGGCTTTCCTAGGTGCTGGGTCATGAACACCAGCCTGTGGACAGACTGCTGCCTATCCATCCTGCCATGCAAAAAGGTTGAACACCAGTGATCTAGATGAATTTCACTAACTTAATGGTTTGGGCTTTCAATCTAAGAATACTGTGACTTCTTTGATCTAAGAGTGGCTAAAACAGCAGTTCTCAAACAGGGATCTGAGAGCAGGTTTCATGGGGTCTGTGCTTCCCCCACCTCCCCCTGGGATAGACCACAGTCTGACGGGACCATTGACCAAGCCATGGCAGCGGGTTAGTGCCAGAGCCCGGTGTAGGAGTGGGTGGTGGTGGAAGGAGGTGAGAGCAGTGTGCCCCCTTCCACCCCCTCCCCCCAGTCTCTTACTCCTTGTGCTGCTGGCATGGGGTTCTTGGCAGTAGCAACAGGTCTGGCCACTCTGCTCTACTCTCTTGGGCCAGGTCCTGCCCACTGGCCTATGTAGCATGCCTCATCTGAATTTGTAGTATGACATATCAAGGGAACAAGAGTTGCTGGCTAATGCTGCGACTTTGCTTTATAGCTACTTATGAAATGACTATAGATAATTTTCTTGTTGGCAGTTTTTAACATCTGACTGTAGCTAAAGTTAATGGCTTATTTAACCCAGGTTATAATATTGTTCTTACCCAGTACTTGGAGGATTTCAAATCTCATAAAACTAATTGAAGGCTAAACACCGCATTGTGGTGAGCCCACATTGTGAGAGGCTGGAAGCACCATACCTGTTTCTATGATGAGGAGGGAGTGGAGAGACAGAGGGGAGGGGCTGCAGAACAGCAAAAAGTAAAAGCAGATTGATGTTTCCTATTCAAAATGGAACTCCAATTGAAGTCTATGGAACTTTAGTTGAAGCTTATTGAAATGCATGGATTACAGTAGCTCCTCTAGACTCCTTAGTGTCTGATCACACTAGAATACTTCCTTTTTCACATGGTGGGTAATAAAAATGAAATTTAAGCCAAGTATTTTAACATTACTCTTAAATAGTATTCTGAAATTTCTCTTGGTTTTTAGTGGAAATACGATCAAATGTCAGCAACTTATCTTTTGCTTCACTCTAAGAAAACTCATGGTAAGCCTGTTCGTCTCAGATTTCAGTTTCCAGCAGTAGAAAGCACTTGTATCACACCATCCAGCGAATTAAAGGTAAGCTTTTGACTTCTCCTGTACAGTGTTAATGGAATGTGGTGTTTTCACTCTCATCAGCTAAGGTGCCATGCAAACGGAACATGTGTAAAACCTAACTGTTTTGGCCTAAGATGGTCTACATGGGTATAAAATAAATAAAATATCTCTTAATGATAGAGGACTGAAACAACCAAAGGCAATCAATAAAACCACAACTTAAAACCATAATTTAGAGTAGCAATTTAATTGCCCAAGCTTTCCTTTTTTCATGGCTAAAGCCTGGTAGAGAGAAGAAAAAAAAATCCTCTCCTCAGTGCAGGTGAGCTATTTTACTTCTACTTGGGGGAGCAGACTGATTCATCTGGTTTCTCCAAAGAAAAGGGTTGGTTTCCCCAGTGAGTAGATCACACTTGATAGAAGTAACTGAAGTATTAAACATCCTCTTCACAAAGGGCCTCCCTGCATATTTATGCACAGCAACAGATGGAAGATGTTTTAGTCAGCTGGTATTCTGAAACTTCTCTTGTGGTGTAGCTTGTAAGTTGGTGGGCAAAAAAATTGTCCAGGCTTGTCCAGAATCTATGGATATGCCTGGAACTCTGCTACATGATATGGGCTTATGACCCTCTTACCAAAAACTCCTCCAGTTATTTAATTCTTAGCTAAACAGTCTTCTGAGGCAAAGGAGAATGTGAGCTTCTCTGTCTCAAGATCTTGGTACAAGAAACCATTTTTGAAGTTTTACGGTCTCTAACCTGGCCTACTTCCTAACGAGATGATAATGCAGCTATCCTCTGAAAGTCTTAATTTCTTGACATGTCATTCAGGTTTTATGTTGACATATTTCCTGAAGACTCCACTGTCTAATGGAGAAAAGGGAGCTATCTGTGCTGGTTTCTCTTGCTCAGTAAGCAGCCTTGAATAATGTTGACCTGAGATTTTGCAGCTCTGCAAGCCTTGAAAAGACAAGTTGTTCCTTGTCAAATGCCAGTGTTGGACTATTCAACTGTCAGATTTTACCTTGCCTGTCTGAGATCTAGGGTATAGCTAAGAGCAGGGATAGGGCCCAGTGTAAGGGCTTCTGCATCTTGTCAGTCTTGCCTAGGGTTTCCTTTGAAAACTACTGTTGGTTAATTTAGTAGCTAGGGTGCATCAAAAATGGGGGATCCAGAAATACTTGCTTCAACCTGACATTTGAAATTCTTGTTGTTTGACCTTTACCTCCATGTCAGATCTCTAGTTTGTGTTCAGTTTTCTGTTGACAAACACTAGGAAGCTCCAAAAGCTGTAGAATGCAATGGTCCACTTACTCATAGAGCTGTATTACACCAGTACCCAAGCACTGAACTCTGGTGCGCCTATATTTTTGATCAAATACCATAATCTGGATGATGTGCATGTTTGGGTCCCGAGAAAGTATATACTATCTTTACTATATACTATTGGAGCAGCCTATTTCAACTGTTTCAAAATGCCCCCTGGATTTAATTAAAATGTCTAGCCAGATATGGATGTTTAAGACTTCGGCTTTATTTGTCCCTCTGGTTTTTAGTCTGATGCATTTGATCTCAAGACCTATATAAATAGTGGTGGTAGGCTGTTTTCAGATGGTCCGTTCTCTTTCTATCCCCATAAAGGCATGTTAACTTGCATTGCTTACCTGTTACTCCTACTAGAAATAATACTTCAGGCTCCAAGCTGTTAGCTTTTTTTGATGTCCAGCTTATACTTGTGGAAGGGGTCTTCCTGGATAGATCTTCCCCTCTAAAAGAGAACCCTTGCCTTTTTGCTCTTTTCTGATACCTCTGGACGTGGTTTTTATGGTGCCAAATTTCCACTAGGTTACTTCATTGGTATGAATTCACATACATCAGTGATTAAGTTGGTCACTTTCCCCAAAACTACTCTAAACCAAAAACTGCTAAGTAAAAGGGATATTACCAGTTCAGGATAATATGGTGTTCATGGCTGAACAATAAACTTCAGGGCTATAGACCTTAAATGCTGAGTGCTTCAAGTGAGAGGAACAGTGGGGGGAGAAAAAACCTTCCTCATACCAGGTCACTCCCTTTCAGCATCCACTCTGTTTTACCCTACATAAGAATTGCTGCTTACTGGGTTAGACCATAGGTCAGTCCATCTCATCTAGTATCCTGCATCAGTGACAATGTGAAGTCTAATCTCTAGGTTGTTGGACTACATGTAAAGATATTGCAGTGTTTCTTGATTAAAATATAACTTGATCCTATACTGCTTGTGAGGGCTGACCTCAAATTCAGTTCTGGGCACCTTTTACTAAAGTTGCTTTCAGCCATGAACTAGGAATTAAGAGCTACAAATATTAGTGAAGATCAAGAATTGCAAACCAAATGAGTATAATTTATAGATAATTACAGCTGCCCTAAGTAAGAACAGCTATAGAAGTAGTCTGTATGACAAATTTTGAGGAAGAGCTTAATTTAGTATTTGGCAGCAAAATGGATAGAATAAATGGTGTTTTCAGCTTGTAGAATGATTTGCTACATTATGAAGGCTTATTTTGGCATAGTTCAAAATCGGACTTGGCAGAACACTATAATTTAAAAATCAATCCTGCATCGATAGGTGGAACTGATTATGCCAAATATTTTGACTTTAAACAAGCTACTGTATTTTCTTGAATCCAAGATAAGGATTTTTTTTGCCATTCAACATTCAGGGGTCAGGGGGGTAACTTTTTTTTCTTGGATTCAAGTAGGCTGGAGGTGGGGCAGGTAGCTGCTTCAGTTCAGGCTGTTTGGGGAGGGAGGTGAGGGGGTACAGCCATACCCTATTCAATTGTGTGGCACATACCAAGAGAGCTCACTATGTATGTGCTCCACAGCTGAAGTGGGGTGTGACTGCATGACTGCACTTCCCCCTACCAGTCTCCTCACAGATTTGCCCCTGGCTATGATATATAGAAAAGGAAAATTTGATCACGAATTTAAAATTCCTGACTTCAGACCAATGGCCCAGTTGTAGTGTTACCATAGCTTTATACTTGTCCTGTGAAAGGGTTCCTAATAGAGGTCACTGATGCATCAGTCCCATATCAAATCAGCACCAATCTGTGCACAGGGTAGTGCTGGGCTCTTCTTGGCACGGGGGCTTGGTAACTTGCTCAGGGTGGGCGGCAGCAGCATTGGGAGAGGGGGGTTGGAAGGGATGCGGCAAATTTTGGGGTGCCTGCAGCTCCCTCTTGTAGTCCCTCTCCCAGCAGTGCCACTGCCTGCCCTGAGCACAGCCCAGACCAGCCCTCTGCCGGGAAAAGTTTGGTGTTGGCCCAGCCCGCAGCAGCAGCCTACCTTTGCCCAATGCGTGGATCCAGATGCATACGCACTCCATGCCTTCCCAGGGTGCATACAGTGGTGGGAGCCACTCCCCAGACAAGCCGATCATGGCTCCATCCTGTGCTCTGCCCCGGGTGTGCAGCCCCTGCCCCAGCACCTCTCCCTCCCTCACCACTGGGACCTCGATCTGCCCCTTCCCCCACACCAGACTTAACAACAGGACATTGCTCTTCACACTGCCTGGCTGCATATCAGAATCAGATTGGTACTGGCCATTATGGCTTGTTAAGACGTTCCTCAGTATTGACCCAAAAAATCTCTATTGCTGCACCCCTAGTTCCTAATCTTTCAGTACTGAAACTGAGCAGAATTTCATGCAACTGAAACAGCAAAGCTGGAGGTAGTATGGCTGGAAGAGTGGAGAAAACACATCCAATTTCTTTTTGTAAGTTGTGGGCCATAGCATAACTATACCAAAGACAATCTGTAAGAGATCTCTGCATGCTGTGGCATGAAAGCAAATTCATCCAAAATCCTCTAGTAGTTGGAAGGATTCTGCATATGTAACTGGGAGAAAATCATATTTTTTTAACAAAGTTTAAAAAAAAAAAAAAAAAAATCCATGCCAAAGGGAAGGCTTTTGTTAACTGCTAATTGAAGCTGTTAGATCTTGAAATATGGAAGAAGGCTAGGTAAGGTCATGATATCTTGTATTGCCTTCATAAGAAGTTATGGAAAACTAATAAATTAGTCACCCTGCTTTATATTTTGCATAGGTCCTCTTTATGGGACTCGTTTTGGGCTGCTGGTCTGCTGCCTTCTCAGCTAAGTAGCTCATAGCTGCTGATGGCTAGAAAATGATATTTAGAAGTTTCATTTTGAGAAATGGCTTGGAGGTAAAGCAGAGATGCATTACAAAAATGGTCCGGGGGAACAGCAAAGGTTAATTGATTTGTAAAAGCCTGTTTGACATGACTTTCCTTCAAGGCCCACTGTCTGACACAGGCAAGCAGATGCACATTCTGGGAAACTGAGAACATGTACCACACTTTTCTATAACATGAGATAAGATAGCATTAGGTTACAGTGCCCAACTGCAGGGTCCTTAAGATTTCTGGTTTTGGTAGATGGACCAAATTAAGAGAAACCCTAAAGCCCAAATTAGGATGTGCATGTGATGGGTTTGTGTAACAAAAGAATGTGCTGACAGGACAGAACATGGACAGTATGATGACCACAAGAAGACCAATCAATGATGCCCAGATATGAAGTCTGCAGAAGGGGGGAAAAGATGCAAAAACAGGGATTATAGAGCAGCAAAGGAGCCCTGAGAAGGGAACCCAAGGCCACCATGAACAGAGGGCATACCACCAGCCTGTCTTGCTCACCCCACTGAGGGAACAGCAGTGGGCCTTGGCCTCTGATCTCCAGGTTGCTAACATCTGACATTCAAGAGAACCTCTGAGTGAAGCTCATGTACTAGCCAGATGTCCCTTAACTCTGTAAACCCTGGGACTGGTAGATATGGAATTGTTTGCATTTATTCTTGTCTGCTATCATGATTATATCAATAAAAATATCAAATGGATAGGTTGTGGTCGGTCTGAGGGTTTGGGTCTTCCTAGAACAAAGTATCTGGGTCATTAATTCTAGTGCCAACAATAGCTTCAGTGAAAAATTGGAGATGGATGCTATTGCTTGTTCATAGAAGCCTAGAGAAATAGGGTTGGAAAGGACCTCATAAGGTCATCTAGTCCAACCCCCTGCTCAAATTGGGATCATTCCAGCCAGGGCTTTGTTGAGCTGGGCCTTAAACCTTCAAGGATGGAGATTCCACCCACCTTTCTAGGTAACCCATTCCAGTACTTCACCACCCTCCTAGTGAGTTTGCTGGAACTTGAGACTATTGGCCATGTCATATATGAGCACAGCAGACCTGTATGCAGAGCCATACACCATACATTCAGGTGTTCCCCATGTTGCAAGGCAGCAGTGTAGGGAGGTTTTTTGACCCTGGGAGATCCCAGGGTCAAAAGCAGGGACAGCATGCACCACCCAAAACTGGAGCTTTGTTGATAGCAGCCCTGTTCCAGCTGCTGGCCAGGCTCCAAGCAGTGGGATTGCTGTGACTGCAGCTCCCTGAGGCCCCCAAAACCCCAGGTAAGGCTGCCGGGGCCATCCTCCCCTAACCCACCCAGGGTAACTTGCCACATGCCCTCTGGTGTATGGCACAGGCATTCCCCAGAGACGAGCAGCAGGAGCTGCTGTTGCTTGTCCCCGGAGAAACAAATGTTCACTCTTGTGGCCAGTGTTGGCTGTTGCTTGATATACAAAGCTGCTTATTAATGTTGCTTTTGGCATAACTTTCAGTATGTTCTTTCTTTAGCATTTTTATTTTCATGGAAGCATGTAATCCATAGAGGGCTGGAAGGTACCTTTAGGAAGTCCTCTAATCCAGTTGCCTCATGGCAGAATCATCCCTATCCAAACATCTCATACAAGTGCTCGTCTAACTATTTCTAAAACTATGTAAACAGGGATACAACTGTCTGTCCTGCCACTGGACACTTGAGAGAAGGAAGAGGGCCATGCACCCTGCTAGAGGAAGGCAAAAACCCTTAGTCAAGGAAAATTTTCCTTTTTGGTCCTAAAAGTTGTGATCGGTCTGAATGTGAGTGTAGGGGCAAGACTTTCTAACCAGTAACCTCTGGATTTTAGACCCAGCAGGAGCACAAATGTGGAGCCCAAAACTGCCCACGGTGCTCTAAATGAGCTCTACCAGCACCAAGGGAAGGGGCACTATTGCCTCCTGTATCATGCTTCTGTTGAAGCTGCCAAAAAAGCTAATGTGGTTTTTGGGCTGCAGTGTCATGCTGTGGACTCGCTGAGTTTGATCCAATCTGCCAAGACCCTGAGATCCTTCCCTGTAGTGCTGTCATCCAGCCAGTTGTCACCCATTTTGTTGTTGGGAGAAGGGGGAGGCATTGATTCTTCCTAAAGTATATCACTTTTGCATTTGTCTGCATTGAACTTCATCCTTTTTGTTCTAGCCCAGCTTTTCAGTCAATCAATATCCTTCTGTATCATGTTCCTGTCCTCCAGTATGTTTGCAGTCCTTCCCAGTTTCATGCTTTCTGCACATTTCTTCAGGAAGGTCTCTATTCCAGCTTCCAAATCATTAATAAACAAGTTGAACAGACCCCTGTGGGACTCCACTCAGCTGCCTGCCATTCTGACATGGATCCATTTGTAATTATTCTTTACTTGCAGATATTGAGCCAATTATCTGTCCACCTTTTGTAGTAGTTTTGTCTAGCCAACATTTCTCCAATTCATTTGAGAAGGTTGTGTGGGACTTTTGAAAGACTTACAGAAGTCTAAGTACTATATCCACTGCATTCCTTTCATCCACCCAAGTAATTACTTTGACAAAGGAGATCAATTTTGGCACAACTTGTTCTTAGCAAACCTATTTTGGCTGCTTAACATGAGCCTTCCCTCCTTCAGATGCTTGCAAGTGGACTTTCTTATGATATGCTCCAGTAACTGCTTGAGTATTGAGTTCAGGTGACTAGTCCAGAGTCTAGTCTTCCTTTTTGTGTCCCTTTTTTAAGGAGTCAGTCCTCAATCTTCCAGTCCTCTGATACTTTGCCTGTCTCCATTACTTGGTAAATGTTATTGCTGAGGGTCTGGTGATCATCTCCGTTAGTTCCACTGTCAATTTGTAATCTAAAAAATGTTAGGGATTATGTGATCTGTATGAGGACTTCAAGTAGCTATTGCCTATAAGTAAAACTTTGAAAAATGATGCTGGAACTGTTAAAATAATGAAGTTTACTTCTAATGAAAACTTTTTCCCTTTTTCAGTGTCAAGTTGGAAACTTAGCTGTGTCTTTCTTTTAAACAGTCTAAAGAAAACCTGACTTGCAGAGATGGGCCAGACTGTAGCAAAGCACCTTATGCACTTGGATCCATAGAGTTTTCAGATCTGTTTTTTGAAGACTCTTCATCTGAAGACTTTGCTCTAAATACACCAAAAGCAAAGCAGGTATTTGAAGAATTAGTGTTTTGTTAGGTGAGATGTCTTGAGCCTAGAAGCTCTTATCTCAAAGTATCTTTTCATTGCATACAACATTTATATTAAAGATCAGTGTAATTGGTGCTGCAGAAGATGCAGTCTCTGGTCAAAGGAACCTATAGTCTTTTTTTGAAGGTCCAATGGCCAAACCAAGTTCTGTTTTGTTTTTGTTTTTTCAATGAGAAATGGAGGACTTGATACTCAAGTTTGGAGAGGTAGTAGAAGGAGGAATCTGGAAGAATGGAATGAGAGAGGCATTCTGAATGGAGTAGGAGGCATAATAATAATCTCCAACAGGGGTATTCAACCTCTGGCCACAGAGCCACCTCATCTGGCCTGCAGGGCTGCCCACAAGTCAGGACATTTTTGGTGGAGGGGGAGCAGTGGCCATTTGATATGGCCATCTCTCCCAAGCCGCACATGCACCCTCTTCCTATACCTAATTAGTCCATGCCCCTTTTTTCATCCCCCCCGCCTCCCCACTTCTGGATTGGGGCCAGACCATAGCCCCTTCTC
>NW_005841994.1:1309715-1319841 GCF_000455745.1 Alligator sinensis
AATGGGCCTGGGTCAAGCTCCTTTTCTCCACGGGGCCAGCCTTCCCCCTGTATTTCTCTGCATGGCTGGGTGGTGCTTGCTGTGCCCACCCTGGGGGCCAGATCTGACCCACAAATTGACTAGGCAGTATCCATCCAGTCCACCAGGCAAAAAAGTTGGGCACCACTTACCTACAGTGTTTAGATAGTGAAGAAGTGGCTTGGACTATCAGACTGGCAGGGTGTCAAACATGGCCCGCAGATTGGATCTGGCCCATGGAGGTGGGCCATCCAGCCCACAGTGCCTTTCTCTGGCTGCCAGCAACCAATGAGTTAATGCTTTGCCACTTATTCCCTGGGCACTAGCCATAGTGATGGGGCTTAAATGTGGCTGCCAAACTGAGTGTTTTCAGTTGCTTGTGACAACTAAAATCTGGAGCTTTTGCATGCTGGCTGCACTGGCACTGCAAGCTCCAGCAGCCATAGTGATGGGATTGACTGGCAAAGCGTAAACTTTTTGGCTGCTGCTAATACTGCAGTGCTGGTAACTGGTAGTAAGAAGCACTGTAGGCTGAAGTTGGCCCTTGGGCTAAAGGATTTACTTCTTGTTTAGGAAGGTATTTGGGTAATGGCTTATACGAGTAAAGAGGGCAAAGTGTGAAGCAGTGAACTTTTTTTTTTTTTTAAACTACACTGATCTGACATGTAAACACAGTTGACTTTCAGAGCACTTCTAGCTTGACTTTATCATACACTGTTTCAGTATCAATATCTTTCTTGTATGTAGTTAGGATGACCAATACTGTCATACTTACTCCAGTTGCATCTCTTGTAGCATTTGAAGCATGAAATAAAACTGGACAATGGGGTATTCACGCCTCCAGCTCCAGTAACAAGAGGAGTAGCATCAAAGAACTGTGAAAACAAAGAGAATTTTGATGCAGAGTCTGCTTTAATGAATGAAAACATCTTCACGTTTCCTGTTCTGAAGATGTCGGCTTGTAGCAGTCAGAATGAGAAAAGGATACGAACACCACCAAATCAAACCTTCAAAGGTTTGTCTTATGCCACTAGTGGAAATCTAGTATTGAATAATTTACACAAAGAAAGCTACTTTCAAAATGTGCAAACTCTTTAAGCATTTAGAACTGCAGAAGTTCCTAAAGAGGCTTGCTTTATCTTTTAATCCTAAATATGTATTATTCACAATGTACACTTAATGTCAGTTTACCTTGTCCTTGCTATAGGAGGTTAAATCATACACATGATCTGATCCTTCAAGAGGCTGAGAAGCAATGGCCATGTTTTAGCATGAATGTTAGTCACAGAAATCGCCTCCTTCTAGTGCCTTTTACACAAATGTGCATGTCTTTCAATGTACTTGGGTTTTTTTATGGAAACTTTCTTGTAGCCCCCCACCCCTGAAATCTCATTCCTCTGTCCAGTCTTTTTTTTTTTCTTCTTGGGCAACCTAGGAATGTGGACAAGATCAGAAAAGAAGGAAGTCCACTTGCTCTTCCCTGCTAGCCCCAAACTGAGAATGGAGGGGGGAAAAAAGCAAGCATGTATGTTGTCCATATTCTCCAAGTACATGGATTTGGACAGGATGATTCCACTTCTCTTATGATTGCTATGTTGAAGTCTCAAGTGGTATGGCTGGCTCAGTTCTGCAGCAAAATGAAACTTTTTAAGCAGTGTAGCTACATTAGCATAGTGTTCCACCTGGACTAATGCTGAGCTTCTTGTTTGGGCTAATTAGCATATGCACTGATATGCTTTGTGACTCAGGCAGTGTACCTTTAAGGGCTTGAGCAGGCTGCAGCCCAGCCTGCAGGTGGGAGCAGACCCAATCAGGTGGTCACATGGCAGTCAGTAGGCTTCTGGAATGGTGGAGGGCTGGGCAGCCTGGGTATAAGATAAGGCCCTGAGAGCAGAGCAGGCAGTTGCCCCAGGGATGCTGCTGAAATAATATCTCCCAGCCAGAGGAGTTTCCTCCCAGAACTTCAGGAGGTCAGGGTAGGAGCTTTGGGGAAGGGGGAAGTTTCTAGGGACCCAGGTGGGATTCAGAGCCCTTAGCAGGGGGCAGAAGCCTTGGGGTTGTAGGAAAACCCAGCCAGAATGAGGGGCTATGTAGACAGGCCCAAGTGGGAGGCCAGGATGGCCTATTGAGAGAGGCTAGCTAGACTTGGGGGGCAGTGAAGATGGGCCAGCCTGAGCAAAAGGGTCTTTGAGTTTATGGGCCTATGGAAGGGCTAGGTTAGCCCCTGATTAGAACTGTTGAAAGCATGGGTGACTGAGGAAAGGCCTGAGAACCTAGGGAGTTGAGCTGACCCTGGAGAGGTCTGTGGAGGGGCTCAAATGAGCCCAGTGCAGTAAAGGGCTGCTTTGTACTAGATCTGTGGGGCTCTAGGCAAGCCTGGTGTGAGACGAATGATTTATGGAGGGGCCCAGGGGGGACCCCTGTTGAGTGAAAGTCAGCTGTTTGTAGATTGACCAAGGGCTCTTGAGGCGCAGGCCAAGGTGGCAGAGAGCACGTGCACTCCAGCTGGCCAGAGAGTAAGGCCAGGCTTGAGTGAAGGTCTCAAGGGAGAGGCCACCGACAGGAGAGCAAGGGGGTTGGTCAGCAAGCAGTCTGGAATGACAGTGGCTGAAACTCCTCCATCTGATGAGGGAGGTATCCTGCAAAGGGCCTGAGAGATGGGGCCAATGACTGAGGGTTGTGTTATGAGGTGGAGGCTGGGACAGAGTGCCCAGGAGCCCAGAGCAGAGACCAGGGTGGGTGGGCAGGCCTGCAGTGGGTCCTGGGCAATGACCCTAATTCTATACCCTGCTGGGATTGGATGGTGTAGTTGGGCTGCCTGTAATGGGGCAGTTTCCAGGAAATGCCACACCTGTGCCTCCCTAATGAAAGGCGAGGATGGGGCACTGGAAAGCCTTGTGGGTGACCCTGTGGAAAGGAAAGGCTAGAGGAACACACCCTGAGAGAGAAGCACCAAGATTAGGCAATATGCCATGGGGGCCAGGAGGACCCGATGCCCAAAGCCTGAGAGAGGAGGGCTTATGGGCAACTGCACAGAGGCCGGGGGGCCTGAGGCCTAGTGGGAAGCCTGAATACAAGGGAGGAACAGGAAGGTTGACAGACATCTGAGGCCCAGGAGCCCCGATGAGGGGGCAGTGTGTGAGGGGC
Organism: Alligator sinensis; assembly: GCF_000455745.1. Taxonomy (NCBI): domain Eukaryota; kingdom Metazoa; phylum Chordata; order Crocodylia; family Alligatoridae; genus Alligator; species Alligator sinensis. The sequence continues at coordinate 1,312,881 of NW_005841994.1, forward strand.
AAGGAGCCCAGAGTGTGTATGAATAGAGGCCCCAGAAAGGGCACATGTAGCCCAGGCATGCATAAGGACACCTGAGGCCAAGTTTGGGCCAGTGGCAGAGTGCAGCCCAGCAATGGGGTCCAGACAGTCGGAAGTGACTCTTTTGGATGCCATCTCTAGGTCATGGGACATGGTGAAGGGGAGGTCTCAGCTGTGTATTGCCCCCTTGGCATCAAGGCATAAAATGGGCAGCCTCCTGCCTAGAAACAACTTTTTTTTTTTTTTAGTTGCAACAAAGCTGTAGTAGGCAAGTCAGGTAGACGGACTGCTCTAAACAGCTGGCCATGCCAACATTGTGATCGGCCCTGGGATCTGCTTCTCTGCCCAGTACTGTTTATTTCATGTAGACATATCTTACACCTACATAAGCTACTCCATGGTAACTTTCCATGTGCTTGCTTTTAATTTGTGGAAGTTGCCCTATTTTGTTTCACAGTAACTTGGTCATGTGCCTGTACCTTTAAACCTTGAGGGGGGGGCGTTTCTTAAGAAGCTTTTTGCTCCTTTTAGCTCAGGTGGCCTGTGTGAGTGGTCTTTAATCCATTTTACCTAATCAGCAGAACTCTCACCAGAATCCCAGTCCCTGACACCTATGCAGTTGAATGCCATTATAAGGTTATGCATGCAGCTGAGTTAGATCTGTCCTGCAGAACGTACCATTGTCATGAAAGTGTGATTAAAAAACAAGTGGTTTCCCTTTTTGGAGGTCAGGCTGAGTTTATAGTTTTAGGCTTTACTTATGCTTTAGTAAACCTAGAACTTTTATATTTGGCTTAGCCTGTTTAAGCATAATGGTCTTGAGAATCAGAAGTTTTACTTCAAAACTTGGATTGCTAAATCAAATTGAGGCACAGTAGTTTACTGAAACACTTGAATTGCCTAGTGATTAAACAGCCACTTAACTAGACCAAGTGACTGATTAGACTATAACCTAAAACCACCAGTGGTGATCTTGAAAGATTGTTTTAGGGTAGTGATAGTAATCCTGGACTACTGCCAGACCTGCAGGACATGTTGCAGAAGTGAGGGAGTCTGAGTAAGGTGTACAAACTGGCAAGCCAAAAACTGATACCTGTAAAGATGAGAGTAATTCTCAACAGCCCTGTAATGTTAATACACTAAATGTTATTTACTTAAAAAAAAGAAAAAGAAAAAAAAAAAGGTAGTTAAACTGGCCAAAATGACTTCTCTAAGGCTGTATACCAAGTCAATAACTAAGTTGGGACTGAAAGCTTTTTCTGAGTTCTGTGCTCTAACCACTAAATATACTGCTTGCCATGAGCCTTAGGAATTTAGGGTGCTGGCAGATGTGGGGGGGAAGATATGCACTCTATTGGAAGCAGTGGCACATACTTCAACTTGGCTCCACAGCATCTATAGAGATTGGGTGCTTCAGCAGGGCTCTGGTGCTTTTAGCTAAAGCTGATTCAGTCAGCTATTGGATAAAAGTGCCAAAAAAGCCCCACTAAAGTGCCCTGTCTCTACAGACTTTGGGAAAGCTGGGTGGAACAAATGTGCTACCTCTTCTGGGCATGCTCTAGGCTTGGCATGGGAGTACACAGTTTAAAGTAAAGCACTGTCTACAAGCAGCCTTAATGCTCTGACTACTCCTTCATTGTCTGAATCCTGCAAGCATTTAGTACTAGTGTTTTGCAGTTAATTTAGAATAACAACTTTAGTTTTATTAAGGTTACTGAGGTGGGAGGAGAAGGGGAATTGGTAGGAAATGCAAGATGACTAATCATGACAATTTCTTGTTGAGGAAAATCCTCCCCCTCAAAAATCTTACCTAATTTGGGTTGGGTGCCTTTTTATCCCCCAGAGAGTCAGTGCACTAAAGAGACCCCAATTAAGAAACAGACAAACCCAGCAAATACAGATGAATTGGCAGCAGCAGTCATTAGCCCTGAGAGACGGTAAGTGCCCAGTTATTCATTCCTGTTTCTGACTTAAAACAGGACTAGTCTAATCCCTGTACAGACCAGGAAGGCTTGTTATACTAGCACCTACAATTTCATTGTCTTAGTAAAAACCTCCTTAACCTTTTTCCACAGTCACTAGAAAATATTAAAGGCAAAAGGAAGTTTAAAATTACACACCTCAATAGTCTTGGATATATTCCTATTTTCCTTAATTACAAATTCACTCTTGCTCCAGTTCCCCAGAGGGTAGCTGTTTCTATACACAATTTCCTGTTTAAATCTCAAATGACTAGAACAACAATTCTCATGTAGTGTCTTAGATGCTGTTTAGCTACAATGTTTCACTTGTGTGTAGGGTTTTTTTTTTAATGCATCTAGGATCTGGTCACATTTTAGCAGTGTTTTAATTTTTTTTAAATGACTAACTTCCACCCATTTAAAAGATGGAAGCACTCATCATTTAAACTGTAAATGTGGCAGGTGTCGCTCAGTAGAACTGGATCTTAATCAAGCTCATGTGGACAGCAGTCAAAAGAAAAAAAGAGCTAAAATGTTTGGAAGCCTTGAAAGAGGTCTGGATAAAGTGATCACAATGCTTACACCAAGCAAAAAGAAACAATCCATAAGAGATGGGCCAAGGAAACTGAAGGTAAAACTTGTTAGGAAATTACCACTTAAATTAAATAAAAATCCAGTGACTTCAGAAATAGAGCAGTGAAGTCTTCAGTGGTTTGGACAGCATTCACTCTGCTACAAAGTGCAGGTGTCTTACTGCATTGCTCCAAATCTGAAAATGCTCCACTTATTGCCAAGAGTCTGTGCCAGTTGTGACAACTGTTTCTGAAACTGTTGGCTGCCTGGCAATTGCTGCAGTTTTTACTTTTTTTTTTTTCTCCCAGGTGATCTGTAACTTAATAGGGGAATAAAGCAGCAGTTAAGCACCTGCATGGAATTTTGTTCTTGTGGTCAAAAATACCCTTTTGCTAACAGTGGGCTAGCAGAGCTAGAAAGCAGTGACTCCAAGGTGGTATAAATGCAACTTGTCTTTGATTATTAATTGCTTTATTAGAGATGCCAATTCCATCTAAGCTGCTTTAACCTTTGAGGGGGTATGTTAGCCTTGAATGATATTTCAGGAAGCTAAACTTTAATGGCAATAACCAAGGCCTTTGGAATCAAGAGAAATCTGGGCTTTTCTCTTTTTTTTTGAGAGAGATGTCTATATCCTGCCAAATGTTGGTTAGTACTTGAGGATCTTATCAAATGTCTTACCATAAGTATCTAGTGTATTAGGATTAGGTAGTGTTTTTGGCTGCTGACAGATATGGTGGGGACAGAATCCATTGGCTTACCTGAAGAGGCATTGTCAGTTTGACCCAGTTTACTCAACATCTGTATAGATTACATGCTTCATCAGGGCTTTTTGGTGCTTTTAGCTAATAGCTGATTCAACTGGCTATTGGATACAAGCCCCACTGAGGCATGTAATCTATACAGGCATTGGGTGAGCTAGGTCAAACTGAAGCAATGCCTCTGGGCATGCAGTGCACTTCATGTGGGGGCACACAAAGCTGACAGTAAAGCACTGGGTTGTGGTGTTTGTGGGTAGTGTATTCACACCCGTAAGCAGCCTTTGAGTCCAAATAAGAAGCCTGCCACCCCACATCTGCAGGAATCACCTATCTGATTTGTCTGCCCAAAATGGTATTGATAGCCTGTGTTTTGGCTCTCGTGAGTGTCCAGGCCGAAAACAGTAGAAGGATGAAGACCAGAACAGCATTTACGTTATAAATCTTAACGTATTGCTGAGATTCGCCACAAGCCTTCAAGATGTATATGGTGTGAGATTACTTGGTATTTTCTATTAATACTTACAGAAAATTCTTTCTGACTTGTTTAGTAAGACCTTTAGCATATTGTGGCATGCAATGAAATGCATATTAAAGCACTAATATAGTGTTCTTGTGACACCTCTTAATCCTTTAGATTACCTATAAGAATATGGCTATATCCTACAAAATTATTGTAATGCCAATACATCTCAGTGTGCAGTGTTAAGATGCTTTAAATGCACTAAATTAATGACTTGTACACAACTGCCATGAAATGGAACACCTTTCAAAGTGTTCTCTTGCAATCTAAAAAAAAAAAATTAAAAAAAATACTTATACCAGTCTTCATCTAGGCAGAGTCTGTGGAGCTAGCAGTTAAAACTGATAGAGACATGGCTTTTAATGCCTAAAATAATTCTACAAGATGTACATCTTCAATGGTCTAGGTCCTTGAGCTATTATTGTTGGGACACCTGCTGAGTGTAAAAGCTGCTTATTGGTAAGAAAACAGTTATGTCAATTAGGACTATAATACATGCAGCTCTGCCATCTTGTAGTCCAAAAAAAACTTTTTGCCAAATGACATCTGTAGTACTGCCAATCTCCCTCTTACATATCCAGCACATATTGGGCTACAGGCTGGACCTATCCAAGTTGAAGCTGTGCTAGGAATGAGAAACTTGGGAAATAGCAGGCAAGCAGGTTCCAGATCTGCTGTGCTCTGAAAGGCTTCTGGACTTCTGTATCTGTTTCCAAGGTCCACGGTATCTACAACATTGCTATTTCATTTCTAAATGCCTTGAAACAAATGCAAGAGATTTTAAAGTTCCTGGTGAAGCTCTGACAAAAACGTGCATATATTGGCTTGAACTGAGGCATCCAGAGGAAATCTAGTTGTATTTTTAGTCTTTTTTTCTTCCTTAGAAGAGTGGCTTTTGATTTGTACGTCCCAGAAATAGATCTTTTGAAAACCAGGCAAAGCACCTATGCAGCACTTTGCAGTTAGTCCACAGTATTTGCCTACAAGTTTTCATGTTTAATGTGTGACCACCTGAAAGATGCTTTGGGTATCCCATTTTAAATGTGACTTCTAAAACAATTTCCTTTTATGTACAGTAGTAAAAATGTAATCTTAACCATTTTAAAACTTGATAGGTAGAATTCTGACACCCACCCACGCATGGCATACTGCACAACTTGTAGCCCAGGAGAAGGGGTTATAGTTACCTTTTGTCTTCCCAATCCTAGTCTGCTTCAGGACTTGAATATGTGCCCTGTGTATTAAAGCATTGTAGCCTATTGGATTTCCACAAGAAGCTGGAACTGCTGCATACTGTGGCCAAGTCTTGGCATGACCACTGGAATTTGCAATAAGATCCTGGGAGGACAATTTTGTCAGTACTATAGCTTAACACAATGGAATCCTCCCCTGATTAGTTACAGGGTCCTCTAGTGCTCTGGTCCTCTTTACCCAGTGTAAAATGCACAGAATAGAATTAAGACCTCACCACCTTTGCTTCGCACCCGTTGTCAAGAATGTCCATTCTTCATACTTAAACTATGTCTGTGTGGCCCAAGGCTGCACCATGTTTCAGAATTTGAAACAGTATAACTTGTTTAGCTGTGTAATATGCTGGGTTTATTAGTTCTGGTACAGCACTGCTAACACAGCTTATCTAGATCCAGAGCTAGCATGTACAAAACTAGCTCAGGTATCTCCCTACATTGTCTACCATGTAGACTCTGGTATGTGAGCTAGCACGTTCACGCAAACTTAAGATATATCTCTGCACAGCAGTGTATTATGCCATGAAGACACACCTTAAGGTTCCTGTCCTGTTGCTAACTTCCAAGAATGAGATGTCATTGAAAATAAACATCTGCATTGGGTTTTTTTTTTGTTTTGTTTTGTTTTTTACTGCTTGATATGGAAAAAGTTCCACTGTAGCAACTTGCCCTGTGAATCCATGGTGTTGGAAATAAATATTAGGGACTCTTACTTTTCTGACATATTATATGTTTCTAGGCTCATTATAACGTGACCACTACTAAACTATTAAATCCAGACCAGCTGCTGAATGAAATAACTACCATCCTTCCAAAGAAACAGGTTGAATATGTGCAGAAGGGGTAAGTATAAAAATATATAAGACAAGACTTTTGGTTTTTGCATAAGCAGCTAGTGCTAGAGTCTATCCTCCTTTTATTTCTATCATACTGCCTTCTTAAAATACTCTATTCCATAAAGGACCCATATCCAGCCTCATAATCCACAATATTTCCCCATCTGGTTCAAATAAGATATTCCAAAATTTCTTTATTGTGCCACACATACTATCTTAGTTGAAGTAATGTGAACCCCAGTACATATGTATGTTACTCAAACACTTGAATAAATGTGACGGACTATCATGCCAAGATTTGTTCCCATTTCTGGTAAATGGTACTGGTTAAGAAATGTAAGATGTCTCCACTTTTAGTTTCCCAGCATTCGAACTGTGAATTACTGTATTTACTTGTAAATTGGAGACATTCAAGAGGAGATGGGTTCCCCCCCACCCCCTCCCCCCCAATCAGCATGGGGTAGGGGAGAGGAGCTAGTCTTAAATTCAATTACTGGCTTGGGGCAAGTGGCTGCTCAGTTCCAGCTTTGGCCCTTTGGTTCTGGGCTAAAGCTGGAGCTGAGCTGCCATCTGCCCCAGGCTGTAATTAGCTTGTTTGGTGGGGGCTGCAGCCTATACCCCAACTCCATACCCTCCACCCCTTTACTCCCCTTCTCTTTTTCCTCCCCCTTACCTTCTGGTCCCTCCAGCCCTAACCCTGCTGTGCCAGGAGCTGCTGCTGTTTCTCCCTGGCCAAGCCAGGGCTGTGCTTCTGAGTGCCCTGGAGTTGGTAGAAGGTATGATGGGGGAGGGGGGTAGGAACAGGCAGGGGGTGGAGGGAACAAGTTTGTGGTAGGGGAGGCAGGGGCTGGACTGAAGCTGTGCTGCTGCTTATCCCAGAAGAGCTGTGCTGCTCCAGAAGGTAAGGGGGTGGGGGCAGGCACAGGCAATGGGGAGCAGGCTGCAGAGGGGAGCAAGGGGGTTGGGGGAGACAGAGTTGGGGGACAAGGGCAGGGAGCAAGGACTCTCATTATCTTCTGCTTTCTTCACTGCCAAAATAGGGGGG
>NW_005841994.1:1319851-1334343 GCF_000455745.1 Alligator sinensis
CAGGATTAAAAATGACCTTCCACTAATTAGGGTCTATGCATGGAAAATATCAATGCACTTATTTTCCATGTATAGAAGCAAATTTATGGGGGGGGGGGGGGGGTGTTGTCTTGTCTTTTTCATTTAAGAATTAAAAAAAAAAAGTCTTTAGTTATAGTATCTTAATCTTGTGGTGTTAAACTTTGATACAAAAAAGATACGCTTAACTGCACCGAAGTGGATCTATAATTTCAATGACATGATTCAAAGTTCATACCCTGGGCTTTTGCTTCAGATTGGCAAGGGATGAGTTGCAGTTGGCCCCTAGCAATGCTGCATCTGCAGTTTGGCTCAATTCCTCTTCATCTGGACAAATGCTGCAACATGAGCCTTATGCAGGAGTTCAAGGGTACCCTTGGTAGAGGAATGTTGCTGTCTTATCTGTAGACCATACTCCTTGGAGAAATATTAAATCATCCCCATGCTCTTTCACTCGTTAGCCATTGATGTTAATTGTTAGAAGAGACAGACCGCAGCTGTTGTGGCTGGGAAGGCCTACACTCTCCACTTAGTAGTTCAGGATAAGGTGTCAAGAGGAAAAAATAGCTTTAATTTCACTGAGGCCAGGTTGAGAGGTTGACCTCTTTGCTCCCTGTTGAATAGCAGCTTTATGTAGAAAGCATTAAATTTTTGGTGGATGTCATCTCTCTCTGGGTTTTTTTTTAACCTGTTGGATGTTTTGCACGACTGAAACTTTGACAACTCTAACTCCTATTTCTCTTTACTTTTTTGTTTTGTACAGGTACACCCTGAAGTGCAAAACACAGTCAGATTTTGGCAAAGTGACAATGCAGTTTGAGCTGGAAGTATGCCAGCTTAGTAAACCTGAAGCAGTGGGTATTAGGAGGCAACGGCTTAAAGGTGATGCTTGGGTCTACAAGAGATTAGTGGAAGACATCCTGTCTAGCTGCAAGGTGTAACTTGCGGATGGCTCACATCCTAATGATCAAAGCCGCTGTGAACTGGTTTTAATCATTACACACCTTCTGGAAAAAACGGTTCAAAGAACTAAGTTTTTATTTTTAAATAGACGCTACTCTGTGAATAAGTGACGTACCAATCTGCATCTGTCCTTCCCTTTTTAATCATGTAGCTTTGTATATTTGCTCTGGCTTTAATTTTTTCTTTTGTCATATATGGTTATATACTCTGTATTCTGTAAATGTAGTTTCTAAAATAAAACTTTGCAGATATGCTAAGCTGCTCTTCTGACTTCCATGTAAAATATAAGGTCCAAATAAGACATAATAGTACTTATTCAAAAGATTATTTTTGGTGGATCTTCAGTTATCAAGTACATGTTGGGTAGAAAACAGATAAGAATTCATTTGCATAATTCTTTTCCTGTCTGCTTTAAGTAGGATTTATTGCGATCGTTAACGAAGTCACAGCTGTGGTTACCAGAGTTAAACTATATGCTCAATATGTTGAACAAAATAGGATTGACTTCAATAAATATGTTAAGTCAACAATGCTAGGATTTAAACTATGAACTCGTATAAATATTACAATATGGTAATTTATTACTAAGCCTCTATGATGGCTAACAATTGTGTGTTTTGATCTTGCAATAGCATTTTGAAGATCAGTTATTAGAGATTCCACTAGCTTCTAAGCCATTTTAGAGGCATTCCAAAATCTAAACCACATAAAGGTGGCAGCTCTAGGCAATTAAAATGGAGGTACTGAAGTCACTGTTAAGGTCTTTTGGTTTTATAAAATGGTCTATGAATATTATTCTGGCTGGATTACTGCAAATTTGTGCAACACAGGGAAGTAAATCTGTGTTGGTTTGGTGTAGGTGCTATTGTTTAATGGTTACAAGGCAATTTAATATTTGTTCATTGCCATCAACAGAGAGAGAGCTGTGTTTTAGTCTGATGGCAAGGTAGAGGTGCACATTATAAACAAAATGAATCAAAGGTGCATCAGTTTTTGTGAGCCACAGCTTGCTCACTAACAGTAGAAGAAAAAAAAAAATAGAGTAGTAAACAATAATTAAGACTCCTGCTCATAGCTTTGGCTACAGTAGTACTGGGCTCTGATTTTTTTTTTTTTTTTTTTTTTTTTTTTTATTTATTTTTTTTTATGAAATGCAGGCCAGAACTCTGGGTTTCGAAAATTTCAGTACAGAGTTTTGCTCAGGTGTAGTAAAAGTGTAATAGATAATTTTCCATGATATCAGACATGCACTTAAACCAAGTTCTAGGAATCAAACCATCACAAAATATAAAACTTAAATACAGACTACAGTTACCCTGTTACTTGCAAAGTACTACATAACTGTACTTGCTAATTTTGCATTAATTTGCTGGTAGGAATTTTGTATGTTCATATACAACAGGGGTGGGCAATTATTTCGGGAGGAGGACCACTTGCTGAGTTTTGGCAAGCCATCGAGAGCTGCATGACAGGTAGTCGAGGTAGACAAATATTAATTTTCTAAATTTTTAGGGGCCCTGTGGGCTGGATAGAATGGCCTAGCGGGCCACATCCGGCCTGCAGGTTGTATTTCACCCACCCCTGATACATAAACATCTGGTCCCTGCCTCAATCTTGATCTAAACTGAGATGAGTGTAACAAATAAGGAAGGGGCAATTCATGTAGACATGGTCTAGCTGCATGGAAAGCTTGACTTGCTGGGTGGGGGGGGTGGGTTAAAGCTGTGCACCCTCCACTGTCTCTGAGCCCTAGTCTAATTGATTTCATATCTTTCCTAATGTGAAGTGGCTCTTAAGTGACTTGAAGGACTAAGGTGATGGCCTTGAAACAACAGGTTTTATTGTCTCCTGTACTACTGCTGACTTGAGACAAACTTGACTGTGACCATACACTACTGTAGTAAAAGTTTCTGTGAAAATAATTGGACGGACTCAAATGACTCAAAGAAATGCACTAGTTCCCTGCTGGATAGGCTAGAATTTAGGAATATTTACCTGGCATCTTTTGGGTGTCATTGGAGACTATGCTCCTTTGAAATGAGGGAGACAACTCATTTGCAAAATGGTAGTGAATCCTGTGGTTCAGCTGTGCCTGGTAAATGCATTTACCTCTTTGTGCTGCACAAATACCAGTTGCTAGACTCTGCATTGGAAGTACTGTGCCAAACATTTGAGTTGTAACTGACTTTCAGTGAACCCGAAGGACATAAACCCTTATTCTAAACAGCATTAAATTACTGGGCAAACACCTAAAGTAAATGGAGGTGATGCAATCAATACTTTACTGGGGAGTAAGAAATGGTATCCATATAAACTGAAAGGAAGTAAGTGAAGCAGCAGTGGCTTCATCATTGCAACCTTCTGCTCACAGTTAACACAGACTTTTACTTTCATAAATAAAACTACGTAAGTATTCTTTTAATGCATGTAATAGCCATATTTAGAAGCACATTCTGCATAAATGTCTTCATCCCCTTAAGAATGATGAGTGATGTTATGAAAGCCCAAACAGTAATTAAGATGTCTTCCTTCCCCCACCCCAGCTTCTTTTTAAGCTAAAACAACTGGGAGATAATTGATTCAAGTTGTCTTGCATGCTCTGATGTGTGAAATAAGGTTCTTCTTTACAGGCTGTAGTACTGATTCCTTTGCTTAATATCCCTTGCTGTGAGTGATATCCAAAGACAAAAATCTGGGAGATGGCAAGGGTGCCTTGGTTTCAAAACTTTTTCTGGAATATCTTATTGAACATGCTACAAAAAAATACTTGGGACAGAAAATGGGATCGTTAGTTCACCAGGGCACCCGAGGGGAGAACTAGGAGTAATGGTCACAAACTCCTGGAAGATCAATTCAGGCTCAACAGTAGGAAAAACTTCTTCACAGTCAGGGTGTCCAAACTGGAATAAGCTTCCTCCAGAGGTGGTGCGATCATCTACCCTGGAAATCTTGAAGAGGAGACTAGACAGTCACCTTGCTGGGGTCACCTGACCCCAGTTACCTTTCCTGCTTGGTGCAGGGGTCTGGACTCAATGATCTTCCAAGGTCCCTTCCGGGCTTACAGTCTATAAATCCTAAGACTTGTACACCTCCACTTTTATCTCTCTGCCTTAAACATAGCCTGTTTTCTAAATTTACAGTGTCATTTGCATACTTGCTAAATACTAATAGCGTTTGAGATCTTTCTCTGCTGTGCTATACAGGGATTTGTATCAACTTACAGTATGCTGTAACTTGTACTGTTGCATTAGAGTCACCTCAGGTTTACTGATAAGCAGGAATCCAGGTTTTCCATTTCCCACGGAAAAACAGAGAAAACCATGGATTTCCCCTTTTTATCAGAGAGAACACGGATTTCTTTTAGCAGAGAAACCTGTGGATTCCCTGCTTTTGCAAACAGCTCTGAAGGCTGGTTGAGCTCCATTCTGTAAAAGCTGTTTGCAAACAGGGCGGGAAACCCCCAGCCCTGCCTGGAGGGGGAGGGGAAGGCCGGGGCCTGAGACTGTCAGCCACGGCTCCACTCAGCTTCACTCTTCTCCTGGAGCCTCAAGTAAGTGGTATGCAGGGGGCTGGGGGCCCCTCTGGCAGGGCTCGAGGATTGCAAGTTATAGCTGGGGGCACCAGCAGGGCTGCAGGGAGCCAGGAGCTGGCCCCACCCCCACCCGAGCAGGCAGAGCAGTGGGAGAGCCGGCTCCATGCTACTTCTGCTGCAGCTGCCCCTGGTGTTGAGGGAAAGGGGCTGCAGACTTGGGTCCCTGGCCCCATAGCCCTAGCAGCTGGGGGCCCCCTCCAGCAGGGTGGGGGTCAGGGACTGTTGGTGCAATTATTCATCAGAGAATTTGTGATTTATTTATTTTTTTTTTTTTATGAGAGAGAACCAGGATCCCTGCTAAGTGGAGAAAGCATGTCAGTTCTTGTAATTACAGGCAACCCCTGCTTAATGCTGTTTTGCTTAGTGCTATTTTGCTGTAACGCTCACTTTAAATTGATACCTGATTTCACTTAGTCCTCAGCGAGTTTTACTATAATGCTCACAGTCCGTCATCTTGGGTCATTAAAAGAAATTGCAGTCGCCATCTTGGGTCATTACATACTTTCGGTTTTGCTTAACACTCATTTCGCTTAACATTCTTTTTTCAGGAACCAATTAAGAGCGCTAAGCAGGGGTTGCCTGTATGGCCCTTTTCACTCTGGACATTGGTAAGGATTGGCAACCACCAACATGCATGCCACAGCACGGCATGTAAGGCCATTTTCCTTGGCATGCTGCAGCTGACCTAGGCTCTGGGCAGCTTCTGCCAGCAGCTGCCCAGAGCTTGGGTTGGCTGCAGCCAGGAGGCTGCAAACAGCTGCATGGAGCTGTGCAGCCTGGCACCAGTTTCATGGCTGCAGCAGCTGTGCATGTACTTCTGAGCACATGGTCAGGAAGGGGCCTGGGGCAGTGTAATCCTGGCTCCTCCCCCATTGTCCACTCAGAGGCACATGTGCAGCTGCTACTGCTGCCATGGAGTGGATGTTAGGGCTGTGGAGCCCAGCACAGCTGTTTGCAACCTTCCAGCTGCCTTTTACAGCTGTCCAGAGTCTGGGCTAGCTTTGGGAGGCTGCAAACAGCTGTGCTGGGCTCCAGAGCAGCAGCAGGTGCATGTGCAGCTCACAGCACATGGAGGGAAAAGGATGGGGGAAGCACAGCCCTAGCTTCTCCCCTGCCATCCACCCTAAGGAGCATGCACAGCTGCCATGGAACTGATGCCAGGGCTGCAGAGCCTGGTACAGCTGTTTGCAGCCTCCTAGTCACCTGCTACAGCTGCCTAGAGCCTGGGCTGCCTGTGGCAGCCAGGAGGCTGCAAACAGCTGCACTGGGCTCTGGAGCCCTGGCATCGGCTCTGTGGCTTGCAGCGTGTGGCAGGGAAGGGGCTGGGACAACACAACCCCAGCCCATCCTCCACCATCCACCCAGAGGCATGCATGCAGACACTGCCAGCAATGAGGATTGGACTCCTTGTGGCTCCCCCCCCATCTCTGGCATGCCAAGTCAAAGTGTGAATAGAGGTTGGGATGATTTTGGCACTCCAGCCAAAAATGTTGCCGACCCCTGCTCTAATGACCAAATGTGGATGACAGTTTTCACCTAGAAAGTTTATCTTAGCTGCGTGTTCTCTTCTTGTTTTATTTTTTTCCTCCATTTTAATCTAAAATTGTTTGAAGATTGGACACTTTTTACAGAAGTGGCTTCTCCCTTGACAGATTTCACATCTTGTATCTGTACCCTTAGGCACAGGTTTTTTGTTATATCTTTTACTGTATACTTATTTAGTTAAAGCACATTGAATAACCACATGAATGTAACTGATGTCCCACACTATTTGCCAGGCTACTGAATTGACCTATGGGTGAGATCCATTGATGCTGCTGCATCATATAATGCAGAGGTGGGCAAAATATGGCCCTCCGGCTGATTGGATCCATCCGGTAGGCAGGCACTCGCCAATGAATTATATCCGGCAGTCAGTGCCCCTGCTGCACTCTGCATGTGACCAAGTCCTACCCACTCCCACCTGGGGCATCATGTGCTGCATTCCCAGCCTCCCCCACTAGAAGGCACCAAGACCACTTTGCAGGCAGGGCTGTTGCAGATGCCCAGGGAACTGCTGGGCTCCCCTGGCCTCCAGCCACAACAACTTCTGTCCCTGCTGCAGCGCTCCAGACAGCAATCAGGGAGGGGGAGCTGCAGCATTGAAGACAGTGGGGCGGATTCTGCCTGCAGCTCACTTTGCTCCTGCTTGTGCATGGCTTGGTGGGGGAGCATGTGGATGGAGGTGGCGGGGGCCTGAAGGAGCCTGTCTGTTCACAAAGCCTCATCGGGCAAGCACAGGACTAGCAGGTGGTTTGGGAGCAGCAGCAGGAGCCAGCATGGGCTTGGTGCAGCCCCACCAGGCAGGCATGTGGGCTGGAAGCAGTGGCAGCAGGAGCCAGCACAGGCTCAGCAGCAGCCCCACTAGGTAGGTGTGAAACAGAGACCAAGAAAGTTGGCAGTGCCAGGCTTGGTTCTCTGTCCTCCCCTCCCCCAGGGGCTTCTCTTGCTGCCCAGTGGTGGCAGATGCTTTCCCACTCTTTGAACACTGTGAGCCAGGCAGGCAGCACTGATCCCTGACCCCCTCTCCTTGCCTATGCCTGCAGAGGGGTGGGCTCAACCATGTCACAAACAGCTAGTGGGAAGCTGGGTGGGGGGAGGAAACCCCCCACACACATCCACACCCCTCTTACAGCCTCCCCCCCACACACACACACACACTGTCCCACACACCCTACCATACCCATATACCACTTACACCCTCCACACGTACACACCACAACCACACATATACCCACACCCCGCCACCATACTTGCCCACACCCAACAGTCCCATACCCACATATACACACATACCCCTCCCGCACACCCCACCCCACCATACCCACACACACTCATACACTCCACCTATCCCTCCATACACAATATACAAGCAACCCCCGCACGCTCCCAAAATCCCAAGGAGTACTTCCTGGGCAAGGGGAGAGACTTCTGGTGGCAAAGGTCAGGGGTTGGGGGTGGGACTTCCAATCACAAGATGGTGACGAGAGGCAGATCACCTGTCATGGGGCAGGGCTACCCTTGCAGCCCTCAATGCCTCACCAAAACTCCTTAAGTGGTCCTCCAACCAAAATAATTGCCCACCCCTGATATAATGTGATGGGAACCCATAAAACACAAATTGTGTCAAAATTTGCTCTATGCTAATCATAGCAGAAATTACAGCTGACTTTCATGTCTCTAGTGGGTTATGGAATAGAGAAAATCCCACACAATTTACTGATTCCTTTTGATGCACTGGCTGGGGGAGTAGTTAGCTGATTGCACGATTTCACAATGATTACACACTTAATTCATACAACACAATTTTATTTTAAAACTCTTTGCTACGTATATAACACTGCTTAGCTTTAAGAAACACCACAAACATTAAAAACACAATAATTAAACAATGCTCCAAATGCACTTCCTTCCCAAACAATGCTATAAGAATTAGTGTTACAAAAACAACTACAATTACAACTAAAAGTTAAATTTGAATCAATACTGTTATTTTTCATAATATACTTACAATCCTAGAATTCCAAGAAGCCAAATACCAAAATATGGTTTCATTCCTCAGTAGTACAATTTAATGGGTTGGCCTCAGTAGTATGGTTCAATGGGCTCGCCTCAGCAATACAATTCGATAGGCTGGCCTCAGCAATACGATTCAATGAGTTGGGCTCAGCAGTGATAGGACTAAGTCCTCTTCCTTCAGTCCCTTTCGGGCGCTCCGCGGCTTCAGCGTGAACTAAGAGATTCGTGTTCACGGAGAGGTTGGGTCAGGTGATCAACCTGGTCCGGGCTACACTTGCGATTCTTCCTTCGTTGTTCTGCAAGTGAAGTCGCCTCCAAATTGGGACAGTAAGTTACAGGTTTTTATTGAGTGAGCTGCCATCAGTGGGCTCCTCCTACTCAATTTGTCATAACTCCCAAATTTGGGCTCGGATCTTACTCAACAGATTCTTTTGTTGAGCATTTTAAATTACTCTTGGGGAGACTTCTTCCATATCACTGTAAATACCCCTTTTTTACCAGTCTGGTTAAAAGGCCCTAGGCTTTGATGCCTCGGAACTCAGGATATTTGCTTTCTTTGTAAAAGACTTCTAAAGATGCAATTTAAATTAAGGCTTTAAGTGAAGTCAGGACATTTTTCACGTAGCCCCAAAAACAATGAGCTAGATAAGGAGATAAATCCTATCTTCTTCCTGAAACTGGCTAACGGGCAACCTTTACAAACATTCAAACTATTTCATTCAATATGACATTTCAGAGGTAGAAACAATGCTGACATGGAACTGAATTTTGAGAAAAGGGGGACATGGGCATTAATAATCTAAGTTGATGAAACTGAATAATGGTTAACGATGACAAAGTTTGGAACATGACAATAACTTAGAGCACAACTCTCAGAAAAACATAACAAATTTGTTTTTCAGAATCAATCGGGGAATGAGGCTGTTAGACTAATTATCTACCCATTGTTTTACTTAATTAAAGTCAATATATTAACCTAAGGGAATTATTGGGCTGACATCTATAATTTATGAAAATAGTGTAGCATTTTAAAAAACAAACATGAGAATGCCATATGGAGCACTCATCAAATGTCTAAAAGCCACAAACCATTATTGTTGGGACAGAAAGATAACAAGGTTGTAGTTTGCTGCTTTTTAATATTTTTGGCAGTTGTTGCCAATGCCTACAGCTTTAATCTTCTGGTCCTTGAAAAATATAATAGCATTGAAGTCAGCTTCACCAAAAAGCTTACAGTATAAGGTTTTGTGATCAGAGCCTATTTAACTCCTGGAATATGAATTTTGCCACCTCAGAATACTTAAGTACACTCACAGCTTTGTTCCGCCATCTGTTAGGTGCTGCATATTGCTAATTTCCATCCAGGTTCAGTCCTGCTGTGGGCTTGCATGATGTTTGTATAGGGAATCCTTTGGCCTGAAAGATTTTCAGTATTGCTAATGATACAAGAAACAGAGAGAACGTTACTTGATTCAGATCATAGACTGATACGGGACTTTCAGACACAGTAAAGTGGGAATCCACTTTCAGGGAGGCTATTTTAGCAGGCATGTTTCAGACCTGGTCTGCCTTCTGAAGACTCTGATTTACTGTATTTTCTCCATGGCTGGATCTAGAATTTTGAAAAGGGGTAGAGAGTGAGATGCAGCACCACATATAAAACAACATATTTTTCTCTAGTTTATTAAATATAAACTAGAAGCTTTCCTAATACGCTAGGGGCTTATGGCTGTATTGTTCAGTTTAAGATCGAAGCAGAAGCAAATATAACTTCATTGGAATGAATTAAAAACCACCTGCCAGCTTGTGAAATAGCTGCCCCTGGTATAAAGCTCCTAACAGACAGCAGAATTGCAGAACAAAGGATAGCTTCAATGGTGGAACAATAAGACTGGTTTTTAAAAAGAGGGTCATTTACACCTGTTGGGTGAAGAGTTTGGAAGGGATTGGGTAGATTATAATGAGCTGTGAAGTCAACTGACTTGTCCAGTACTGCCTGCCCAGAAATGCTGCTGCCACTGCCAGGCGATTGGTTTTAACTTTTGGGTGAAGCAGGAATCAAAGAGGGGTGCAAGTGCACCAGTGCACCCCCCTGGATGCACCCTGATTTTCTCTCAGACAACACATCCTCAACTAAAACATGTGCCTTGTTTTTGGAAGGCAGAATGTAAAGAGAACGACTTTTCCAGAGTCATGGCTGACCAACGGGATGACAGAGGAAGTTCCTGCTGCCTCCCCAAGATTGTCTCCTAGAATGCCGCACTTCCTAGACCTTCCATGTTCCCAGGACACCTTGTGTCACACAAAGTTATACCCTGGGCCCTATGCTACTTCATGCATGAGCTATAGTGCTTAGCTGATAGCTATGTCTTGTGAGAGGTTTAACGCAGGACTCTGCCCCTTCTTATTTGGCCATATAAGCAGCAGCCACCCTTGCAGTTGCATGGCAGGCACAGTATCTGCAGGCATGCTTCCCTGCTTCACATACATGCTTCTAAATTTGAGGGGGCTAATTTTTTGGGGGGAAAGGTATGTTTTGTATGTGAGAAAATGTGGGATATGGTAGAAACTCACCTGGGATTTGTTTACTGTAAAGTGCTGTATTAAGTCTATAGTTTGTCCTTTTTAGTTTTGTTTAAATTTACTAAGTTCATAACATTTTAAGGCAAAAAAGCAAACATGACACATTGGTTATCTATGTAGTCTATTCTCCTGCATGGCCCAAAAGGACTTTGCTCAGTCATTCCTGCTTTGAGACATCAACCTCTGGTGATAGACATCCAGGTGCTTGGCTGCAGAAGCAAATGTAAGTTTACATAGATGTGGAAGGAAGACTGTGATGCCTGTTTTCTGACCAGTTCTTCAACTAATTCTTTTGCAATATAGAGATGTTTTTTATACCATTTCTGTGTGACTAAGCTCTGTAACTCTTTATAATGTACGTAGGAAAATTTGTCAGATACTGATATGAATGCCTTTTCATCCTTAACATGGACTACATGCATGTCTGAAGATAAGGGGGAATGCCTTTCATGTCAAGGGTCATTGTGCCTACTGCCCTTCAGATAGCTTTTCTGATATCTTGCATTTTTTTCTTCAGTCAGTTCATATACCCCTTCGGGTAGCTCAGGATTTAGTACATCTTACCACAGAAGATCAGATGCTATGCACTTTCTGAAAAAAAAACTAAGGAGTGGGGCTGGGGAGGGAGCTCTTTAAATTGCCTCTAGTTGGACACCAAATCCCACTATCACTTAAGAAAATCCAAGCTTGTAATCAAAACGGTGCTAATATATGTTCTAACAGTCTGAAGTTTAAAGTCAAAGAACTGCATTAATTTTTTTTTCTAACCACTTATATCTGAAAATATAATGCTAAGGAAGTTATTGGATGCTTGATACTTTTGGATGATCATATCTCTTTGGAGCCTATCATAGGATCATAGAAAATTAAGGTTGAAAGAGACCTCAGGAGGTCATCTAGTCCAACCCCCTGCTCAAAGCAGCACCATCCCCAACTAGATCATTCCAGCCAAGGCTTTGTCTTGCCAGGTCTTAAAAACCTCCAAGGATGGAGATTCTACCACCTCTCTGGGTAACTTTTCCAGTGCTTTACTACCCTCCCAGTAAGCAAGTTTTTCCTTATATTTAACCTAAACTTCCCTTGCTGCAACTTGAGACCATTGTTCCTTTTTCTGTCATCTGCCACCACTGAGAACAGTCTAGCTCAGGGGTGGGCAATTATTTCAGGTGGAGGGCCACTTCACTTAATGAGTTTTGGTGAGCTGTTCAGGGCTGCAAGGGTAACCCCACCCCTTGACATGTGCTCTGTCACCTGGTCACCATCTTGGGGCCAGAAGTCCCATTCCTAACCCCTGACCTTTTCCACTAGATGTCCCTCCCTTTTCTCCCTGGAAGTACTCCATTGGGATGGAGGGAAAGGTTGCTATCTTGGAACCAAAACAAACCCAACAAATCATATGCTAGAAGTCAAACATCTATTAAAACATATTTTAATTTTATTTTTAAAATATTTTGTAGTGATTTGTGTTTGCTTAGTGTATATAAGGATGATTGCATAATAGTTCAATGCACAAAAACATAAAAAGTAACCTGTTAGTGCCTATACAAGCTGCCAGAATAGCACCACAGAATACATAATCTGAATAAATATGATGACTGTCATTTTTGTTGGCAGTGAGCACGTTGACACGTGCATTAAGGCACTTTTTCCAATTTGAATTTAGTACCTCCAATGTTAGGTACTAAGGAAATGTGCATTAGGCTGCCTCAATGCTCAGTAATAAATGAACATGGTTTTTAAGTGACACTTAATGAGCCTATTTTACTGCGCATTAGCGTAATCACAGTTTTTTACGACACTTTAATGCACAGTGAAATAGGCTACTGCGCACTACAGTGCACATGTAGACATACCCACTGAGAACTAAACCAGAGGCTTCCAGTCCTAAAAGCAAGTGTGTCAGCTAGACTGGAAGAGCCAATATCTGCTAATAGCTTACATCCTTGATGCATTGGGCACAGATATAGATACGCAACAGATACTAACTGGTGGGATACAGTCTCAATGCAAGGCCCCCGGTTTGCCAAACACAAACCTGTGAGGAGTCTCTGGATTTTTAGTGCATGTTATGCTTGTGAAAAGCTGTAGCGCTGGAGTCCAAATCTGTGCTACTCTTGTGGAGGGACCATCCCTTGGAACAGGAGTGTAAACAAGCAGTTTCCAGGCCCATTCACGTACTGGCCTCAGCTGAAACTGCCCAGCATTATCAGTTGTGGTGGTGGTGCTGGCTTTCTTGAAGAGGATGCCTCTTGAAAATGGCCAGCAATTCCCAGCTTTTATTCACCTAGTCTCTCAAAGAGCCATCAGATTATAATGGCTTCCCATTGCTGCCTCCTGGGCTGGATAGAACCATCTGATGCAAAGTCAAATCTGTCTGTCTTGCTTGCACAAAATCAAGCGGCATAGCTCCAGTAAGTAAGAGCAGCTGTTTGGGCTTAGTGTTGTTTAAAACTCCTTGTGACCTCCATGACAACAGCAGCTGGCTCTGGAGTCCATGACTTACTCTCAGTCCTAGAGACCATCTAGTCCCAGGGCAAGGCGGGCAAGGCTGGCTTCACTATTGTATGCTAATATATTTTGTTTGGTCAGATCTGCATGTTTAAGTAGATTTGAATAAATTGGCTCACTAGAAATCCTGTTTATTTCTCTAAGCATGTTCTGCAGTGGCTAAAGCCTTGACTAATCCAATTTCCCATAAATCAGGGATATTGGATAAAACAGATCAACTTATTCTGGGTTTTGTGGGGGTTTTGTAATATTAAAAAGTATTATTTTACTTTGAGAACAAAATATGCAGCACAATTTTACAGTGGAGTTCATCAGGTTAAAAAAATCAGACAGCCAGATTTATTTTTTATCAGTCAGCTCTGACAAAGCGATGTAGAATTAGACACCCCATGAACTGTTCCTTTGGTTTAATGTGAGGGCTGCGCTTCATTAGAGGATATAGAATAATCCACTGTCATTTTTGTTTTCATTGTATTAGTTTTTTGGCAGAGAATTTATTCAGCCTCCGATATATAGTTATTTATGTGCTACCGACTTGCTTTTTGGCATTCCCTAGAGAAAGCTCCATTAAAACTCTTAATGTGACACCACATATTTTTAGTAGACTAGAAAATAGTTACAATTTTAATTTAAATTGAAATGACTATGTAATAGCTGGACAAATCATTCTGAGCTCCCTAGAGCTCTTAATTGTAATTCTCCATTGTTTCTATGCATAAATTTTCTTTCCAAGTGCTCATTCTGAAATACTTACTAATTTTTTAAAATGTTATATACTTGCTTATTTAATAATGTTCTATGGTTAACAACTTCACGATTAGACTTTAATATTAAATATAAATGGTAAAAACAATAGCTTCTTTCAGTGTTTGGAAAATAAAGTGTGCTTTTATTTTAATAAGAGTTTAATTTAAAGAACTTGTATTCTATAAAAGAAGAAAGAGAAGCAATCCTAACCAGAGAAAGCATCAGTTATGTACCACAGGAGTATTATTTGCTCTACAACAAGGAATGGCAGCATTTCTCAGTGTTGCTATCACAAAGGACAGAAAAATCATGAGATTTTTTTTTTTTAAATGCCCAGTACCTAATTATTTTCTTATATTAGGTATCTACTTATTTCTAAGTAGTCAGGGGAAGCTGTCTGCTGATGCACGATCATCTCAGAATCCAGATTCAACCTGAAATCATACAATTATAGAAAAATAGCACTGGACAGGAACTTCTTGGTGGTCTTCCAGTCCAACCCCCTGCTCAAGCCAGGGGCATT
>NW_005841994.1:1334353-1349631 GCF_000455745.1 Alligator sinensis
AAAAGCCTGCTCTCATCACTGACTGCTGGGAGGTTTTTTTTGCTCATTTCTTTTCACCCTAGGGTCTGTGGTGAGCCAGTAGGGGGTGCTCCTGCATTGAGCCTCCCACCTCCCTGTGCCCGACCACCTTCCAAGCTCCGAGTGCCTCCCTAGGGGCGCCTCACATCTGGCCAACCCCCTTCCTGGAGCACACCTGCTAGCCTGGGGTTTCCACTGCCACCACCCAGAGCTCTGGACTTAATTCGGGCTCTGCGCACTCTGGGAAACACAGGCCTAGTAGCCCTCAAGGGGACTTGATTCACTTCAAGAAGTTGGGATGCTTCCCTCAGTCAGAAGCACAAGTAGTGGTCTCCCTTAGTCAGCCGAACCAAGGGGACCCAAAGGCATAATCTAGACCTACTCCCAATAAGTCTCCCACACTAGGTCCAAAGGAGAACTTTATTGGTTACAAGGGTAGGGTTAGAATAGGGTACAGGGTAGAGCATTCACAGAGAAATCCCATAGAGCAAACTCCTGTGGCTGGGGTAGCCTTTGATCTCGCATCTGAGTTACTGCAAGCTACAGATCTAGTTGGGTCTTAGGTAGCTTACTCACAAGTGTCATCCAGAGGCAGGGGGAGATTCCCTCTGGAGGCAAGCAGTTCCTTAATCATGAGTTTTGAGAGAGAGAGCCAGTTTCAGATGGTGCAGCTCTTCTTTGTTCCTGAGTCACCCTCATGGCTGCTGCCCCCTCCTCCTGGGCAGTCCTTAACTTATATAGCCCTTGTGACCTCATTTACCTGGTCCAATGGAGGTCAGCACCTGTTGGCTGTCAGCCAACCAATTTGAAATACATCACTAGTTGCCGGGCAGACTCTAGCCCACCAGGAGGGAAGCCCCTCACCCCGCTACACTAGTCACCTAGGCAGAGGGAGCAGGTTTCCCCCCTCCCTCAGGAACGTATCCAGCTCAGGTTACCTAAAGAGATAAGGTAAGGATGTCTCTCTCGGCTGGGTCCGTCCTAATTAAAATTGTCACAGAGCTGAGTTTTTGGGAGGGAAACAAAGGTGGTTTTCTGTCACAGCAGTTTCCACTCATTCTCATCACCCAACTCTGCTTATATTATCCTTGTTTCCTCCCATCCCAATTTTTCCACTCAGTATCCCTCATTCTGCCACTTCTTCCTGTGCTTCGTCACCACTACTCCTTTTCTCTTCTACTTTCCCTGTCTCTCGCTTGAAGTCTCCAACTCCTCAAGTTCTCCCCCGTGACCAGCCCAGGCCCTTGCTGGCCTCTTAACAGTCCACTACACCTCCTGCATTACTCATTCACCCCATCCACAATCTGCCTGCATCCTCTCTCTCCCTGCCTCTTTCTCCTTATGTCCTGGTTTCCTCTGTCTGCTACCTGTCCACTGGCCCCTTCTCTCTCTGCCTCCTGTACCCTGACCCCTTACATTCCTGTCCTGTTCCCTTCCCCCTTGTGTTGTCTCTGCCACACCACTACCTGCCTAACTACCACATGTTCCTGATTCCTCCATCATAAAAGAATTACTACCTTCCCCAAGGACTGCCTAGCTTCAGCTCTCTTGGAAATATGGGAGTATGATGGCCATCTTTTACTAGTAGCAGATTCCCTTTTGCTCATTAAGGCAACAGAGAAATAGAAGCTGCCTTGAGTAAGGGCAGTCTGACTTTAACTCCACTGATGATAAGGAGAGACAGTGGCACTTTTTCAGAAAGACAAAACTTTGAAAGTCTGACAATAAAGAGCAAGGTAATCAGAAGCCACAATAAAAAAAACAAATATTATAAGAGTTGGTGTTGAATTGTGTTAAGTTGGTAACTTTTCCTGGATAATTTATGCATCCTAAAACTTTGAATTGGGCACAGAACTGCAATACAAGAGAGAGATTCTAGATTACATAGTTCTGATTGAAAGCAAAGCATTTTCTTATCTTTCCATTGGGTAATAAAAATGATACCACAGTATACAAGTGACTTGTATCTCTGACTCCTTTCTGGTATCCTCAGTTGCAGCCACTTGGGTCTCTGCTGCCACCTTTGATTTTTGCACCTGCAGTCCTGCTTCAAGAGCAATACTGATGTTAACCCATTATCAGCCAGTCTCATACAGCAAAACACTATTCATTCAGAACAAGGCCATGACCGATAAACAAGTGTGAGGCAAAGAACAGCTATTATGCATATCTAATTTACCAGGCATTCCTCCATCATCTTCACTAAGACCATTATATGCATAAAGTACAAGTCATAGTTCATACAAGACTATTTCTCTAGGTTATGGTCCATACAGCCTTTTGGATTGAATAAGGAACACCTTTGTTTCCCAGGTCAGGACAATGACTGTCTTCAGTCCTAAAGTTGTTGGTCTATCAGGCTTCTTGAATCTAGTCCATCCAGTTTATATCCTTTCTTCCATCCAGATTCCATCCTTCTGCAGACGCTTGTTACCTATATTATTCCTACACAATAGATTTGCATTATTGAAATTCATTTCTTCAGGGAATGCTTTTTAGCTCAATGATTCAGCTAGGAAAACAATCACTAGCTGGACCACACAGATACAGATGATATTTCTAAAACTGATGCAAGTTTTTGAATATTCTCTACGTATACAACTTCTATCACACTTGCAAAAAAACCCAAACAAAAGCAACACTTAAACCAGCTGACCAGCTACATGGAGGTAAGACCACTGGCTCCATTTATGTTAGGCTTTTAAATCACATTGTTATCATAGAAATAAAACTTTCTTTATAGTGTGTATGTGATTTCAGAATTAGTTTGGCATCTCAGCCAAGATAACCTCCATCTCAAGAAGTTCTGCAAATTATAATTGTTGTTTAATTTGTAAACCACCATTTCCACAGTGATCTGAGATAACCTTATACTTCAGACTTAACAATAGATTGCAGGAAAGGTGTGTGGAAGCAGTTAACTTTTGAGAAAAAAATGCTGCCTCATTTTAAAATTTCAGGTAATCAAAACTCACAATTGCAGTCAGACTTTTGCAAAGGCACTGATAACGTGATTCTTTTGAGATAACAAAGAATTCATTTGGAAGAGTGAATGTTAAAAATCAGTCAACTTTTTCTGAAATAATCTGAATATGCTAGCAGAAATACAATGATAAGAAGGTAAATTGCCTGTTGTAAATTTTAAGTCCTGGAACTCACTTGAAACCATTATTTTGTAGTAAGTGAGTGCGTCTACATGAGACATATTACTGCATATTAGCATAGTTTACTGCACAGTAAGTAAAATCCTGGCCTGGGGTCAGCTGCCTCTATGGCAGCCCCTGTCTGCAGGTTATAAAAGCCTGCAGTCATTTTGATCCCTGGGAAGATTTTGGAAAAATTATCAAATAAACCATTCTTGACAGGCTAACAGAAGGCAACAATTTGAGCCCTGGGGCACACAGACAGGTAGCCTGAGGGTACTGCAGGCACCTGTGTTCCACTGGGCAGGCCACAGAATAGCTATGCCTGACTGCCAGCACCCCAGCACTGTTGCCTGGCACTGCACTGTCGCGCAGCTGCCAACATATTGCTGTCCAGGCCAGCAGGGTGCTGCAGGCTGCTGCAGCCTCTGGCCAGGCCTGTCAGCCCCCAGGGACAACTGAAGACAGCTTGTGACCAGCAGGGCCAGCACCACCTGCCAGAGCCTGCCCTCCACCATGCCTCTGCCACATGGCTGCCAGTCCCTTGCTGTGCCCCTGTGCTGGGCACAACTGGTAGCTGCCCAGGCCCTGCAACATGGGGACAGCTGCGTGGGGGCCCAGAAAGCTGGTGCAGGACCCAGCCTGGCATCCTCCTCGCCCAGGCCTGTGTCCATGTCTGTGCCCATGCCCATGTCCTCAACCTGGGGCCCCAGCTGAACTGGGGAGGAGACTGGTGACCTTGTGGCACTGTGAGGGTGAGTCAGAAGTGTAGTGCCACCTGCCCCCAGGCTCTACCACCTAGGTGCCCCCGCCCCACGACTCCCTAGCCCAGGGCAACACAAAAATCATTTTGTACATAATTTGCACAGGGAAGAGGGTTTTTTATTGTTGGTGGATGGTGGAGGGGCTCAGTTTGTTGAGGGGGAGGGGTGCTCTGTGTGTTGGGGAGCAAGGGACAAGGGAGAGTCTGTTTGAAGTGAGGAAAATAAAGACTTGTTCTTCTGAGCACAAGTTGATCATTTTCACTATTCATTGCTAAGCTGGCAAGTCAGCCAGCAATGCAGTAGTCCTCAGCATTAGGAAAGTCAACTTTCATAAGCTCAGGAGGCTTGCTCTTGAGGCCCTGAGAGGCCATGATTTCCTAGGGAGGGGAGTTCACGATGAGTGGTTGCTCCTTAAGGAAGCAATCCTAAAAGCACAAGGGGAGTCCATCCCAACTTGTAGGAAAAGTGGTAAAAGGGCTCAACATCTCCCTTGGCTAAACAGGGAACTCACGGACCTCCTACATCTAAAAAGAGGGGCTTCTAAAGGATGGAAGACAGGAAACACCACTAAGAAGGAGTATTCTGCACTTGTTGCACCTGCAGGGAGCAACCTACGAAAGCCAAGGTTACAACTGAACTCCAACTGGCTACACGAATCAAGGACAATAAAAAGTCCTCCTTCGGATATGTGGGGAGTCAAAAAAAACAAGTGCAACATTGGACCGCTGCTAAACCAGCTCGGGCAGCTGACTACCAACACCCAGGAAAAAAACAATCTGCTTAATGATTACTTTGCATCGATTTTTCACCAGCCCAAAGGGACCACCCTGCCTAACATGATGCAGGAAGATCAGGGTAAGGATGAATATATGCCCACCATTGGCATGAATCTTGTGAGGGAGCATCTTGAGACGCTCACAAATAAGCTGGTCTGGATAGACTGCACCCAAGAGTGCTAAAGGAACTGGCAGACATCATAGTGCAGCCACTGGCAAGGATATTCGAGAACTCATAGTGCTTGGTTGAAGAACCTGAAGACTGGAAGAGGACCAATGTGGTGCCCATCTTCAAAAAAGGGAGGAAAGACCTGGGAAGCTACAGGCCAATCAGTTTAACCTCAATCCCTGGGAAGATTTTGGAAAAAATTATCAAATAAACCATTCTTGACAGGCTAACAGAAGGCAACATCCTGAGGGATAGCCAACATGGGTTTGTTGCATGTAGGTCTTACCTGACCAATCTCATTTCCTTTTATGACTAGGTGATGTATCACCTGGACAAAAGGGAAGAGGTTGATGTCATGTATTTGGATTTTTAAAAAGTCTTTGACCTGGTGTCCCATGATGTCCTCATGGAAAAATTGGGCAACTGCAGCCTCGACTACTCCACAGTCCGATGGCTGGGGAACTGTCTCCAAGGTTGGACCAAGAAAGCGGTAGTTGACGGAACCGAATCAACATGGCACTCGGTGACAAGTGGCATCCCCCAAGGCTCTGTTCTTGGACCTGTACTCTTATATGTCTTCATAAACAATCTGGACACCAGTGTCAAAAGCAGACTGGCTAAGTTCGTTGATGACACCAAAATTTGGGGAAGAGTGTCCACACTTAATAGGCTGGTGATTTAGGCCAACCTCAGGAAGATGAAAACCTAATGGCATTCAATACGGAGAAATGCAAGGTGCTCCACCTCAGGAATAAAAACCCGCATCACAATTATAGGCTTGGCAATGCTACACTTGCTAGCACTATTACCAAAAGAGACTTTGGGGTCATGATTGACCACAAGATGAACATGAGCCACCAATGCGATACTGCACCTAGCAAAGCAAACAAAACTCTGGCTTGCATCTACTGATGCATCTCGAGCAAGACCCAGGATGTCAACCTCTTACTGTATTTGGCCTTGGTAAGGCTGTAGCTGGAATACATGGGGGGGCCTGCTGGGCCAACAGGAGCATTGGGCAATGGTTGTCACTGCCAGGGGTGGGGCCTGGAGCAACCATGGCACAGGAAGGGAGAGTGGGCAAGGAGAGAGCTGTCATGCACTTGGTGTGCTTCTCCTGGCCAGGGAAGGGGCTGTCCAGAGAGCGGGCCTGGCTTCTAAAGATGGCTGCTGGGTGCTGGCAGCAGTAGCCGAAGCCTGGATCTCCCTGCTGTGGTGGCAGGGGCCCATTGCAGGGCTGCAGGAAATGGTGCAAATCTGCTCCCTAACCCCCACGTGTAGACTCCTGCCTGAAAACACTTACACCAGAGTAGTTTACACCAGAGTAAACTTAGGCCCTAGTAAGTGTATGTGTAGACGCATCTAGTTTTACTACTTTTTTTTTTACTGGACTGTATTGTAAGTAATTTTCTGTCGGTAAATCTGTCCATTTACTTGACAGTATTGTTATAACCACAGTTGGTAAATTAAAAATTGAGACCCTGTTAAGAAATGTAAGAAATGTTAATGGTAATATGAACAGTGAGCTGTCATCTTTAGCTAAATGTTTGGGGAAAAAACGTTGTTTCCTAAAGTCACTCTTAATAGCTACAGCTTGATTTGGATTTGATCCTTTCTGAAGTTATATGTATGAAAGACGAATCTGCAGCTAAATGAAAAGCTGGTGGGGTGTTACCAGGATCTCTTGCTTAGTTGGCTTGTGATCATTCAAACTTCACAAGTCCCTTGGGGTGCCTATACATGTGCTACAACACATTATGATTAAAACAAGCTTTAGTTAAACTGCTCCAACACCATTTTGAAATGCTGGACGCGAATATATGAGATGCTGAGGCGTTTTAATTAGAGCAGCTCCCAAAAGCCACGCTAATTAAAACACTCTTCTCCCCCCTCCCCCAGGAGCACATGTATAGACACCCTTGGAGATTAAGAATCTGTTTATACTGAGGCATAGCCTGTCACAGTCAGGCCAATCTCATACATGCAAACCCAAAAATAGCTGACAAGGCTACTGTAGGGTTTTCCCTAGCAGAAGCTTGCAACCACATCAGAGACTGAGGTCTTGAGAATGGCCATATAAGGACACTGGATGTAGCCTCACTGGTGCATTTCTTGGTGTGGGTGGAGCATGCTCATGATCATCTTTCCTGGGGCATGCCACCATTATAGACTGTTTATGTGCCAATGGAATTTCAAGATAGTGCAGGAAGAATGTTGAGTTGCATAGCTTTTTCCTGTGTTGCAAACTAGTGAGACAGGTATAACCAAGTGAGTTGGTATAGGGTCCAACTCTACCTGCATTGGGTTTTCTCCTGAAGTATAGGAATGAGGATCCCCCAGGTGAAGCCATGACTAGAAGGAGCATATCTGGTCATGGGAAATGAGGGTTGGTAGGGACTTCTTGAGGTCATCTAGTCCAGCCCCCTGCTTAAGGCAGAATCATCCCTGACTAAACCATCTTAGCCAAGTGTCTGTCTAACTTGCTCTTGAAAACTTATAAGATATTTGAAAACTATTATCAGATGCCCCCTCAGTCTTCCTTGCTCCAGACTAAATAACCTTTCAGCCTTTTCTCATAAATCTTGCCTCACAGACCCCTAATACCTTGTGATGTACTGTGCTGGACTCTTTCCAAACTGTCCACATCTTTCTTGAAGTGTGGGGTCCAAAACTGGACACAATACTTCAGGTGAGGCCCCACCAGTGCAGAATAGAATGAAAGAATCACTTTCCTTGATGTACAAGTGACATTCCTGTTAATACAACCTAGTATGCCACTGGGATCTTTTTGCAACAAAAGAACATGCTTAGTTTGTATTCAGTTTATGGTCCGCTGTAACCCCCAGGTCCTTCTTTGCAGTACTACAGCCTAGCCAGTCATTCCCCAGTCTGTATTTATACATGCAATTATTCCATCTCACATGCAGGATTTTGTACTTGTTGAACTTCATCTCATTGATTGAAGACCATTTCTCTGGTCTATTTATGTTATTCTGGATTCTAACCCTACTCTGAAATATATGCAACTCAACCCAACTTGATGTCATCCACAAATTTGCTAAGTATACACTCTATCACATTATCCAAATTATTAAGGAAGATATTAAATAATAGTGGACCCAGGACAGACCTCTGGGGAACCACACTTAATACATCCTCCCAACTAGACATTGAAACATTGATTATTTGTTGAGCATGATGATTCAACCAGTTATGTACTGTACTTTCATCTAGCCTGTATTTCCTTAACTTGTCAAAGAAAATGTTGTGAGAGACAATGTCAAAAGTCTAGCTGAAGTCACACCCACTGCTTTCCTCTGATGTTTACAGAGCCTGTTCACATCCTTTTCTTCATTTGGTGGCCTGCAGTAGATGCCCATCATGACATCCCTCCTGCTGCTCTCCCTTCTGACTTTTACCCAGAGGCTTTCAACAGATCTACCTTCCACTTCACACTGCATCTCTAAATACATATGCATCACCTTTATATATAGGGCAACACCTCCTCCTTTTCCCCCTTGCCTATTCTTCCTGAACAAGCTATACATATCCCTGGCAGTACTCCAGTTATGTGAAACACCATGTCCCCATAATCCCAATTATATCATAATTCTGTGCTTGTATTAGGACCTCCAATTCTTCTTGTTTGTTCCCCATACTTCTCACATTAGTATGTAAACATTTCAGATATCTAATAGACTGTCCTATCCTCTCTCTGAGAACATTGCTAAGGCTTCTTATAGATTCATAGATTGTAAGGGGCAGGAAGGGATCTCGCAAGATCATTGGGTCCAGGCCCCTGCACTAGGCAGGAAAGATAACTAGGGTCAGGTGACCCCAGCGAGGTGACTGTCCAGTCTCCTCTTGAAGATTTCCAAGGTAGGTGATTGCACCACCTCTGGAGGGAGTTTATTCCACAGTCTGAACACCCTAACTGTAAAGAAGTTTTTCCTAACATTAAGCCTGAAATCGTCTTCCAGGAGTTTGTGGCCATTACTCCTGGTTTTCCCCAAGGGTGTCCTGGTGAACAACTGTTTCCTGAGCCTTTGATGTATTCCCCTGATATAGCAGTAAGCTGCTACCAAGTCCCCTCTCAGACTTCTCTTTATTAGGCTGAGGAGACCCAAGTCAGCCTTTCCTCATATGGCTCACCTTGCAAGTCTCTGATCATATGGGTGGCTTTCTCTGGACTCTCTCAAACTTTTCCACATCCTTGTTGAAGTGTGGTGCCCAGACCTGGATGAAGTACTCCAGCTGCAGTCTCACCAGTGCTGCGTAAAGTGGAAGAATCTCTTCCTTGGTTTTGTTTGAGATGCATCAGTTGATGCATGACAGAGTATTGTTTGCCCTACTGGCTACAGCATTGCACTGACTGCTCATGTTCATACTATGGTCTGTTATTACCCCTAGGTCCCTTTCAGTCGTGGTACTAGTCAGTTTGGTGCCACCAAGCCTGTAAGTATTTGAGGATTGTTTGTTCCCAGATGGAGCACTTTACACTTCTCAATGTTGAACTAAATCTGGTTCTGATCTTCCCAGTCTGTCTAGGTCCACCTGTATCTGCAGCCTATTTTCAAGCGTGACCATGCTGTCCCATAACTTGGTGTCATCCACGAACTTGGCCAGTGAGCTCTTCACACCCACAGCCAAATCACTGATGAAGATGTTGAAAAGCAATGGACCAAGCATGGACCCCCG
Organism: Alligator sinensis; assembly: GCF_000455745.1. Lineage (NCBI taxonomy): Eukaryota > Metazoa > Chordata > Crocodylia > Alligatoridae > Alligator > Alligator sinensis. The sequence continues at coordinate 1,343,922 of NW_005841994.1, forward strand.
AGAGACACCACTGGCCACTTCTCACCAGGATGACACAGATCTATTTATTAGGACTCTCTGGGTCCTACCCCACAGCCAGCTTCATATCCACCTAACTGTTGAGCAGTTAAGCCCTCAATACTCCAATTTTCCTGTGAGAACATTATGGGATACCAGATCAAAGGCCTTTTGGAAGTCTAGTTATACAATGTCGACCTCCTCTCCTTTATTCAGGTGGCAAGTTACCTGGTCATAGAAGGAGATGAGATTGGTAAGATAAGACCTGCCCATGATGAAGCCATGTTGACTGTTGTTCAGAATCCTACCTTCTGCAAGCGTATTGTACGTAGACTCCTTGATTAATTTTTTCAGGATTTTTCCTGGGATAGAAGTTAAGCTAATGACCTATAGTTGCCTGGGTCCTCTCTCCTCCCCTTCTTGAAGATAGGCACAACATTGGCCCTCTTCCAGTCTTCAGGGACCTCCCCCAAGCATGAGTTTTGGAAGCGTTTCACCACAGGTCCCATGATGACTTTGGCCAGCTCCTTCAGCACTCTCAGATGAAATTTATCCAGTCCTGCTGACTTATAAATGTCCAATTTTTCTAACTGATCACACATTAGCTCAACGTCAACAGTAGGAAGGCAGTCATTCCCACCATGCCCATTCTGAACCTCATCTAGTATGATTTTTCCCTTAGGGCAATGAAATATCCAAGCAAAGTAGTCAGTCAGGAGTTCATTTTTCTCCTGTCAGTAACCAGCTGTCCTGAGTTATTAAGCAATGTCCCCTCGCTTCCATTTGTTTTCTTCCTGTTCCCTACATATCTAAAGGAGGACTTCTTATTGTCCTTTATTTCTGTTCCTAGTTTAAATTCAGTTGCCGCCTTAGCCTTTCTAATCTGCTCACTACAAGTGCAGGCTGTTGTTGTATAGTCCTCCTTGGGAACTATCCCAAGCTTCCATTGTTAATATGCCTCTTTCTTCTTTTTCCAAGAGGACCAAGATATCCCTATTAAGCCAAGAATGCTTCCCAGCCCTTCTGCTACCTTTCTTCCATATAGGAATAGACTTCTTTTGTACTTTGAGGATCATGTCCTTGAGGAATGACCACTCTTCATGCACTCCTTTCACCTTTGGTCCCTGGTCCCACAGCACTTCCCCTACTATTGCCCTGAGCCTGTTGAAATTCACTTTTTTGAAGTCCAAAACTTCAACCCTGCTAGCTGATTTGTCTGCCTTGCAATAGACAGTGAACATGATGGTTACCTTGCTAGTTTTTTTCCAGGTTCCAAAGCTCTTTACTTACCTCTTGGCTTTTGTCTCCATCCCCCAGTGAACCAAACTGAAAGGCCTCCTCATTAGGTTAGTAAGCCTGTATGCAAAGACACGCTTCCTTCTGTTTGTCAGGTAGACCCCATCTCTTTCCAATAATCCATCTTCCTAGAATACTACCTCATGGTCAAAGAAACCAAAGCCCCACCGCCAACACCATCTATGCAGTCCCGTATTGATCTCCTGGATATGTCTACTCCCAGCTGGGCCTTTATCCTTGACTGAAAGGATCTATGAGAACACCACTTGGACTCTTGTCCCCTCCCCCCTTGCACCCAGAGACATGTAGTCATTTCAATCTGCTCAAGGTTGCCCCTGGCAGCATTATTAATATCACATGGATAAGCAGCATGGGACAGTAGTATAGGGGCCAGATGAGTCTGGGCAACCTTTCTGTGACATCTCTGATGCAGGTTCCTGGCAGGCAAAAGACCTCCTGAGCCAACAGTTCGGGCCAGCAGATGGATGACTCCATGCCCTGCAGAAGGGAGTTGCCAACCGCTGTCACCTATTACTTCCTCTTGGTAGCAGTGACAAAGTGCCAACTCTGTTTGGTTTCCCTATTAGGGTTTCAGGCCCTCCTAGTCAGGAAAAACTATTCAGCCTATAAGGAATTCCCACTTTGAGAGCTTGTCTATACATGAAAATTACTCCAGATGAAGGCAGCATGTGAATTTAAAATAGAATTGCAACATTTAGGCTAGTTTGATCAACTTCCAAAGTGAATGAAACCAGTTTGGCTGAAGACACTTTTATTCAGTGAAAAAGAGTGTCTATGCACAAAGTTATTGTGCAGTAGTTGTTACAGTAGATGACTCCATGCATAGACAAGCCCTTCTTCACAGCACAAAGTGCTACTGTATGTAGCAGGCAGAGCCTTTCCTCCTGTGGAACAAGTAAGTTTCAGACTGGGAAATGAGAAACAATGGACATATCTATATGTGCACTTTAATGCACAGTAGCCTATTTTACTGCGTATTAAAGCATCAGGTCAAAAACCATGCTAGTATACTAACGCACAGTAAAAATAGGCTACTGTGCATTAAGCATTACTAAAAAAGTGTGCACTTTCACTACTGTGCATTAGGACAGCCCAATGTGCGCTTATTTAGTACTTCACATTCAAGGTACTAAATTTAATGTGCATTAGGAAAAGCACATTCATGAATGTGTAGATGCATCCAGTGAGAGACTGACTGCATTTGCACATAGAGAGGAAAGGGGAGGAGGAGTCAAGCTGATCCAGGTCAGCTTGCTCCCTCCCCTCTTGTAGATAGTGTCTTTACTCATCCCTTCTCCATCCCTACAACCACAGGTCTGGGTCAGCGGTGGTCTTGAGTCCCCTGCTCAAGCTGTCTCCACTGCATTTGAGACTGTCCAGCAGAGGTGTGCTAGGATAGGAGTGTGACTGGTACTAGGACTATGTGGAATTGAGATGTATGGCTGTAGAGGAAGGGGCACAGGCCAATGAATATAGATTTAATTTGAGTACGGTGGAGGGGATCAGGAGGTGCTGGATGTCCCCTGCCATCAAAGAGAGCAATTTATATACATGCATATTATTTCATGAAAATTTAAAATCTACCCATTTTGGTCACTAGATGTCAAAGCATCTAAGCAGCAAAGTCTGTAAGAGAAAATGTGTGGTATTGATTATCCAAGTTAGTTGCATGCAATTATTGTCACAATTATGCAGAGACTTACGTGACTCCTAGATGAATGTGTCTCTGCCTGGTTTAGGGCTCCTCACTAAAAAGTTGCTGAGCTAGAAACAGCAAAACACTGAGGTGTATACCATTACCTTAGCAGTCCCAATGATTTCACTGATGCAAAAAGTTTGACATAGGATGTTACCTTGATCACAGACAAGGGTCTGCTGACTAATGCAGGTGACCTATGTTGGGAATAGTTGAAATTTTTCAAATTTTCAAAATGCTGACAGGGCTTCTTTTTTCAGTTACATTCTTACTGTTTCTAACCAATGTATTAGAGCTAATCAAGATATTTCAAGAAATCAAAATTTTGACTAAAGCTTTTCTGTGATCTCTCACTGGCCACAGAAGCTGACTCTCCAGGGACTCATCCATCTCTATGTGTAACAGTTGCAGGGATTGGGATTAGATATGTATGAATAGTCATCTTTCATCTTAAAGGCTAAACCAAAACCTCAAGAAAATAATTTGGGATTGAGATTGGGATAAAGAAATTGTCAAATTCTCCCCACCAAAATGAAAATCCTCAAAAAAATTGGTTTTGATTAAAAGAAACATTTTGTTTGACATGACAGAAAGTTCTTTGCTCTGCTTGTCTGATTTTAAAAGAAATGTATCTGAAAACATCATTTTGGACATGCCAAACCGAAACATTTAGACTCCTGGGGGGGGGGTTAAGCTTTTTTTTTTTCCCCAGATGAAACCACTTGCCAAATTTGGATTAAATTACAGAATAGTTATGGTCAACCCAAAATTGCATTTCAGAGTGAATAAATTATTCATCTGAAACATTCCCCCCAACCAGTGGTGCTGCGTACATGGGGGCCTGAGGACTCTGCCCCCCCTCAGAAAGAGGGCTGTCACCTGAAATGCGTAAAACTATCCTCACGTTTATCATCTTACCCCCCACCCCCCAGCAAAAAAAATCTATGTCCACCTCTGATCTGGTTGGGGGCATTATCAGTTTCAGAGTGGGAGAAGGATTTTTTTCTTCTACTTGTCCCATAGAAAACCTTTGAGAAGTAGCTGGGGTTAGGAATGGATGAGAAGGGTTAACAGCATGTGGTTTCTTTCCCTTGGAAATACTGGAGATTAATGCACTCAGGAAGACATCTTCCCAGGTGTCCTCTTCTATGTAGCCTTGTACTTTTCCTTCTCCTTTTTTTTGCATTACACCTTAATTAATTCTGCACTGTTTGGGGCTCTGTAGAGAATGTCACTTGATCTTTGGGTCTGATTCCTTTCCTGAGTTTCTTCTGCAACTGATTTTTTTGGACTTGGGTTGCTGTATATGTGCTTCCTTCTAGTGTGCCCCTACATACTTATAAAATGTGATCTTTGAAGTTGATGTAATTAGAAAGGCATGTCCTAAGAAGCCGTAGTGTGATTTAGATGAATCAGTTTTATTCTTTCATCCAGCTATGAATGGGCTTATGGAGGAAGCAAATTTCTGTGGGTTTTGTTTTTTTTTAAACCCAGAAACTAAATCTAAAAGCTGTTACACACAAAAGCGTAATAAGAATTGTTAGTGTGGTCTTGGTTTATTTAAGGGAATTGGTTAACCTGGTAACTCTCACACTCCCCTGTAAACTGATTAATTAGGGCTCAGGTGTTCCTTGCTAGGACACAATGATCCCTGGATGTCTGCCTGTATGCCAGGATTTATTAAAATGATAAAGAAAGTTACAAAAGGAGAAGATCCTGCTTACTATGTACAGTACAGAAGAGAAGAAAAAAGGTTAATCAACAAATCATAATCATAAAAATGAATGCAAGGTCCTCCTGAAAAGCAGTTATTTCTCTGGCAATTTCATTCAGCAATGGCAGGCTGTGCTCTTGAGTCATGTTTCTTGCAGAGGCGCAATTAGCACCAAGATGGCCTCATTATGTCCTATCAAATGTAAACAAAATACAGGAAAATCGCCAAACAGAATGAATTTGCATGGAATTGTTTTATTAATACAATTTATGTTAATTTAATCTTAGCATAAATCTTTAAGGATATTTCCCGTATAATAGCATTGCCACCAAGCCTTTACAATGTATTGATCAGAAAGGTTTGGTATCTCCACTGTGCTTTGAATATAATTTTGGTTGCAGCTTGTTACCCAAAGTCTCCTTGAGATTGGCCCTCCTGCTAATTAGAATGGGTTGAAAATTTTCAAAATCTCAATTTGTGATTTATATTATATTTTTTGTAAAGTTTCACATTTTTTACAAAAAAAAGGACATTTTACTCCAAACATGAGTAATATTCCCCTCTTTATCCCCTTGTTCCAGCCAGCTCTGTGACTGTTCTTTAGCCTTTACCTAAGCCCCACAGCTATTTGGATTTAGAGGAAAACTGATCCCTGGGATCCTCCCTTCCAGTGAGTTGACCAGAACACGATGCCTAGGATTATTTCCAGAAACAACCACCAACTCCTCATGCAGAGGTAGGATCAAAGACTTTAAAATTAGACATATGTTATTATTCATTATTACCATACTTATTTGAAGATAAGATGACCCCACAATAATTAAATTCTATATATGGAGAATGTATAAATTTGTTATAATTTTCCAGGTGTAGAATCTAATTATTGGAGGTTTGCCTCACTTTTGTCCCCCTTCCACTCCTGCAGCAGGGAAAATAAAATGGGGGGGGAAATAACAAGTAACCCCCTTGCCCTCCTCCAACTTCTT
>NW_005841994.1:1349641-1374989 GCF_000455745.1 Alligator sinensis
CTCTCCTTACTGCCAGACCCAGCTCTCCATGAGCACATGGAAGTTATCAAATTTGAAAATACTGACATTGAAATAGCAATTTTCTAGCAATTTTCATATAAACAAATTACTACAGGTACCCATAGCCTTAGTTCATCTAGAATTGATACATTTTGCCTTTTTGAAAACTGCTGCGAGTTTTAACACAGGTACTCTACAAACACACGTTTATAGCCCCTTATATATAGTACAAATAAAGCAAAAATATTTATTTATTTCTCTGTGTGTGTGTGTGTGTGTGTGTGTGTGTATACACTCCCGCCAACCCATCTTGTGATGGCTGTGGTTCACTTGACAATCCATAAATGAAGTTTTACACATTACAGTTACACCATTCTTGTTCCTGTTAAAAAACCACATCATGTACCTACATACCCATGCACTCATTTTCCTGTCACCATCTCCTTTAACTTTTTGAAATTTACAATTTATTTTTTTTTAGTTGCAAGTCTCAGGCCAAGTCAGTCAAATTAGGTTTGAATTTTATCCACTGAGCAGAGCTTAGTCGTTTAAGTCCATGTGGTATTACTACCAGCAAGCATCTTCCCTCCCAGACTCTTCAGCCTGGAGTTTCAGATACTCCCAAATAGGACTGTGCAAAATTTCATCACCTGTTTTGTTTCGACTCATTTCAAGCTCGAAACAGCTAAATCGAAATGAAACAAAAGGCTTCAAAACAGCCTCAAAACTAAGCGAGGGCAGTCAAAACGTTTTGAAAGTTTTGAAATGTTTCGAGTTTCAAAGCTGAAGCTGGGCTTGCTTGCAGGGAAACAGAAAGTAAGGAGAAGGAGGGGAAAGAATGGGGAAGGACTGCTCTGATATTGGCTGTGTAGCTGGCCAGTGGCCAGTGACTGTGATCCTTCCCTGAGGTCCCTTCCAATCCCAGTGCTCTGGGGGAGGGATGGAAAAACAGCATAAAAAGCAGCATTGTTTGAACTGAGCTGCTTTCTGCCTTGGGGTCAGTTACTGAGAGTCTTCCAGCAGCATCAGACAACAAAGGCTATCGTTTCCTACTTGCTAGCCTGTTTGTAGCAAGTGGGATTCATCAGTACCTTTTGCTTTCTATGCCCTTTTATTTTATTATTATATTCATTGATTCCTTTCAATTTATTCCTCCCCAAAAATGCTCTTTTTGTTTTTGTTAGTCTATTTTGATTCTTTTCCCCAAGAAAGATACCAGATTGACCCAAAGGACCTTGTCTGCCAGTGCCATATCCATAGACCAACACCCCTAGCACCTGTCCCCAAAAGAAGCTGACCAAAAGAAGGCAGGGCCCTGGGCACATCTAAGCCCCAGGGCTGGGGCTGGTAGAGAGAGTTCTCTGGCAGCTGCTGGAGAAGAAGCTCCTGCAGGAAAGGAAAGAAAGGCTCTGTGACAGTTTGGCTGCCTGAGATGCTGCTGGTGCTACTGTGCTGCTTACGTACCTGTTGTTATTTAAAGTGGTGGACTGGACTGAGACTATACGGGAGGAGGAGACCTCATTGGGGAACACTACCATGTCATGTAGAGGCCCCACTGCCAGTGAGGGCGCGCCTTAAAACCCACGCAAAGTCACACATGTCACGAGTTTTGCTTGTCAGCATCTTGAGGTGCAGTTTCCCAGAATCCCCTGCACCTATCTCCTTGAAACCTGACAGGCTTCATGGACTCAGAGGGGGATACCATGTCTGCTGTTTCCACCCCACTGCACCTAAATATACACACGTACCATGAGTTTTGCTCTGAGCAGTTTGAGGTGCAGTTTCCCAGAAACCCCTACACTTATCTCCTTGAAACTTGACAGGCTTTGTGGCCTCAGCAGGGGCTACCGTCTCTACTGTTTTCATTCAAATCAGGAAAAAAATGACCAAATTATAGGCGTTTCTGATTCCCCATTATAGCCTATGGGCGAAATATCAAAACAGCAAAACAGTTTCAACAAAATGAAATGGAACAGTGCTTTGAAACGAAACAAAAACAAGATGTTGACATGAAACACTGTCCCTTTGAAATGGTGAAATGGAAGTCAAAATGAAAGGGTGCTGTTTCGCACAACCCTACTCCCAAATCCATGACAGGCATTCTACATGCAGGGTTCAGATGTCACTGAGTCTCATTCACCCTTAACCAACAAGTCAAAGAAGCAGGCTAGGGAAAAATCCCCATCTCCATAAAATAGGCATGTAGCCAAGATCCTCCCCATTCATGTAGGAGGGGTGCATTGGGCAGGTTTATACCCTTCACTATGTCATTCAAGGTGATCTGACTTCTGCAGAAAAAACACCTCTAGGTATTTCCCCTAAAAGTGCAAAAGATTTATACATAATGAAGACAAAATTTTCTTTTTTAGGGAGGGGGGATTGGGAGTGGTTATTAATACATTTCGTATTCCAGGTCAGATTAGACAAATCAATTCCAAATCATATCAATTGAGCAGAATTCAATCATTCCAAAAACCATATCGATTGAGCAGGCAGAACTCAATCATTCTAAACAACATGTATGGCGCTGCAGCTGGCAAGCATCCTCTATCCCAGACCTCTCACCCTGGGACTTCAAATACTCCCAAATCCATTGGCAGGCATCCTACATGCAGGCCCAAGCCTGGAGATCTTGGGGTTCAGATGCCCCCAGATACTACAGGCAAGCATCCTCCATCCCAGACTCTTTAGTCCAGGACTTCAGATACTCCCTATATTTGATCTTAGCTCACAAGAGGCTGATAATGAAGAAAAGCCAGAGTTGTGAATGATATTAGTCTAAAGCCCAAAAGCTCATGATTTATCATATAGTTCATCGAGCTGGTCCCCAGTCAACAGTTTCAAGCTATGGTGACCCCACAGCTCAGAACTACTCAGTATGCGTGTGTACTGCAGATACCCCCAACAAAGGATTCATGTGCTCAGGGATGAATAAACACATAGGCAAACTAGACACATGCCTATGGCCCTGAGATGTGGGAGGCCCCAGTCCTTCCCTTCACAGTGGCAGTGTGAATGGCCCCATGCACTTCCCTTTCCTTCCCTTCTCCTCCCCTCTGCCAGCCTTGCTGCCACAATGGCTGCTTCCTAGTGGTGGCTCTGAGACCCACTCCCTGCAGGTGGCAGCACCATGGTGGGGAGGAGGGTCTCAACTGGCCCAAGGCCCACAAGCTTGTTTGCCTAAGGTCCACTAAAGGGTTAATCCATCCCTGCATATGCTAATTAGCCCCATACTCATGACTGGAACTGGTGTCCTTGTCATGAGTCCTGGGATCGTCCAAAAAGTTTTTATGCAGATGGGGCATAGGACACCATGGTCTGACTCTACCTCATGGAGGGAGGGCCTATGCTAACCATATGTGACAGGCTGAGAGAGGAGGCTAGGGAAGTAGAGGGATTCTGGGTGAACTGTTTGGAGCCCTGTTTGGTGATGTTTGCAAGACACTTAAGGCCGGTGGAGAAACAGGGGTCATTGGAAATGGGAAAGAAACAAACAGTGCAGCTTAGCTGTGGGAGTGAAGAGGAAATTGAAATGTATCCAATGTAGTGGTTCACCATGACTAAAAAAAAGAGTTGGTACTGAGGGGGATTGCATGCAATGGGGACTAAAATATATTTTTATTCAGATGGGCTGCCCTAACCTATCCTTGTGTCTCCTATCAACAACATAGCTACTTGGTTAAGATAGCTTGTAGTGGCTGGGTAGAGGTCTGGTTTTACTGCTTTGATCAGTACCAGGACTGCTAGGGAGCGGGAGGAGTTCTTAGACCCCAGAACAGCATTGGTAGCAGTTTTGGAGAGAAGAGTGGCAATTATAGAAGAAAAAAAAACAGTCCAAGAGGTAAGAAGTGAATTGGACAGCGGAAGTCAAGATTGAGAGTGATGGAGGTTGAATGAATGTGGGGAAGAGGAGATAAAAGAAGGTAGGAAAGAAAGTTGTGGTGGGATCGACAGTTTTGGAGGAGGCTTTACTGACAGATGCAATGAGGGAAGAGTCCAGTTGGCAGGAAGAACAGGAGAAGAGGAGGAGAGAAGATCTGGAGGGAGAAACGAGGAAGTAAACAGTGATTGAAGGGAAGAAAACTAGTGGGAGGAATAAGCCAGACCCACAAAGAGAAAGGAGATGGGGGGAAGTAAAAGATGGAGCGGCAGGTAATTTATGCCTGAGAATAGGAGCAGTATTAAAAGGGAATGAGAATGGAAAAGTCAGACAATGAATAGATATGAATTTATAGAGAAAATATTGTTTGAAGTTTTGGATTTTCATAGTTTCATAGTTGGTAGGGTCGGAAGGGACCTGAGCAGATCATCAAGTCCGACCCCCTGCCATGGCAGGAAAGAGTACTGGGGTCAAATGACTCCAGCAAGGTGTTCATCCAGCCTCCTTTTAAAGACCCCCAGGGTAGGAGCCGCTTTTAAAGTGGAACATTTGAATAGCCTTGTTACCTTTCCTAACCAGAAGTTTTGGGAATTTTTGTATTGGAGCCAAGAAGGTTATGAGGATTTTTGGAAGACATATGTGGCAGTAGGTGAGAGAGAACTTAAAGGGATAAGATTTATCGCAGGAGAAAAGACAAGAGAAAAGGCAATAATTATTTGAATGTACGCAGATATGCTTGAGATGAGGAAGACAGAACAAGGGTTGGAGAATTTTGTACAAAAAGTTATGTATGTTGAGAAGATACATAATAAATACAGTATATGGAAGGGATCATGGAGATCTCAAGTAGTAATGAAGATGGATGAGAAGTGTCCAAGTAGAATAATGCACTTACTGTCAGTAATCCAAGTAGGGCCACACTGAGGGTTTACAATGTATTTAGGGCAGCCTAAACCAGAGGTGGCTGGACTCCATTTCCTAGCAGCCCCTGCCCACATGGCTGGGGCCAGTTTCTATAGAGACCCCAACGGCAGCCATACTGTGACTTGAGCAGGTCCATGCAGGAAGCAGATTGCAGCTCTCCCCTGCCTCCAGATCATGCTGTCACCACTGCAAGATCCCAGCACAGCCCCGGGGCAGCTCCCCACCATGTCACATGCCTTGCCAACATTGCTGGAGCCAGTCTCCATGGAAACCCTGGCCCTGCACTATCACAGTGCAACTGCTGCTGTGGCCTCCACTGAAACTGGCCCCAGTCATGCAGGCAGGGGCTGCTGGGGAATGTAGCCCCCTGCTGGCTGGATCCAGCCCATGGGCCAGACTTTGACCACCCCTGGCCTAATCTCTGTAGCAAGTGTGGACAGGGAGGACACCTGACCACATACTGCCAGTACACAATATACTACAGATATGGAGGGGAAGGGCATAGGGCGACAGAATGCCAAGAAGTACTGAGGTGTACTATTTGAGGGGAAGAGGGACACTTACATTGGTGATGTCCATGGTCCTTCTCAAATAAAGTTAAAGCTACAGAAGAGCAGCAGAGACAGGAAAGGGAAAGTGTATGACCATGGAGGAGATGCCACAAGAAGGAAGACCTGGGGAGGAAGAGTGAAATTTCAGTAGTTGAAGCAGCACAGCTAGCAACAAAAGAGGAAAAGGAAGGAACAATAAATGAAACCAGTGACTTTCAGACAGGAGGGCGAAGATAAAGAGAAGAGAACACTAGAAGGAGGAGGCGTGAGAACAGAACAGGGAAAGAAGAAGAGAGCGTAGCTGGAAAAGAAAGAAATCACATGCTATGAAGCTGTATGTGTGTGTGTATGTGTGTGTGTGCTGACTGAAAAAGAAGTGGCTCAGGACAACATACAATTGGGAAGGTATTGCAGAATACTGAGGACTACAGTGAAATGCCAGGGGTGAAATTAAATAAGATGAAAAATACGTTGATGGGAATGGAGAACTGGTAAAATTTACAGAAGTTTGGGCTGCGGGTGGTAGAAGGTATAATCAAGATCTTGGGAATCCCAGTGGATGCCGAAGAGAAAGGAACAAAGGCGTGAGACAAGTTAGGGGTAAGAGTGAGGTAGATCTTGGGATTGTGGCATGAGAAAACATTATCTTTCAAGGGTAAAGTGGATGCAGTGAAAATAGTACTCTTGCCTATCATCCTTTACACGCAGGTAAGGAGGGTACAGAGACAGATAGGTTGGTGGGGGGGGAAGTAAGTAAAATAGCAAAGGTAACCAGAACAGAGCTATACAAAGCCAGGGAATCAGGAAGTTGGGGAATGCCAGATTTGGAAAGCTTTGTGTAAACTTACTTTAAAAATATATTCTGTGAAGAGGCAATGGAGGGGATTGGGAAGACTGCATGTTTCTGCCATTACATGGCAGTAAGAAAGTTAAGGAGATGGGGCATGTACAGGGAGATTGGATAAAGGTGTGGACATAGCAGCCACTGACCCACTTTGCAAAGACAGAGAGTTTTATAAGGGTAAATAAAACTAGAGGGAGTGTGCTGGAATTATACACCTAATGTTGTATTTGTGAATTTTATTCTAGATTGTTAGTTTTGTGATTAACTATTGTTATTATATTTATTTATTTATGTATTTATTCTGTATATAAATTAGTTGTGTATAATAAAGAATAATGTGTTTATTGGGTTCAGAGCTGATTCCTGGGTGGTGAGGGTGAGGGACACACCTCTCCATGGGACCTCTCAGTCAGTAGTTTGCCTGAGGGGGTCCTAGGGCTACTGGAACCCAGAGGACCCAAAATCTGGTTCATCACCCTGCCTTAGCATGCTAGCACAGGTTACAGACAGATAATTGATTGAAAGGAGAACATACAGATATTGTATATGATGATACGAAATATTTTTCTTGTGAGGGTGTATTCAGTATAAATGGGATTTGCTATGATCAGCAGCATGTCTAAGAAAGGGATCTGGGGCTGAAGAAGCTGTACTGCATGTATTTTGGGACTGCCCCTTTGTGTAAAGGGTATGGGAGGGTGTAACAGGGCACCAATCCTGGACCCTGTTACAGTTCGTGCATGCCAGCTGGACCAGAGTCCAGGTAAGACTTACCTGGGGAAAAGGGCATTGTGGCATGCACACCAAATTCATAGCAGCAAATGCAGCTCTGCAGGCTGAGACTGGAGGGGCCAGGCCAGATGGCACACAACCATGTGTGATGAAAGCTGGCTCCCATTGGCCCCTGGGAATTCTGCCAGAGGCTCAAAGGGGCTGCTGGCACATTTGAAACCCCCTAGAGAAGGGAATGCACAGGGATTTCTGCAAAGAATGCATGCCATGTGGAGACACAGCATTGGAGCTGGAGCCGGAGCTGGAGCCAGGGCTGAGCTGAAGCCAAAGCAAGGAACTAGAACCAGGGCTGGAGCTGAGGCTCAGATGGAGTCATGGAGAGTTGTGGGGCTGGTGAGTGTAGAGGAATGGCCAAAGATCCCTGACCAGAACAGAATGCATCAGGAAGGAACTGGGACAATGGAAGATTAGGCCAGCCCCTTCTGAGAAGGTAACAAGACACAGATTGATAAGGGAAAGCCAATTGTGACAGCAGCCAGTTGAGTGAAGGGGCTGCTGACTCATGAACTATGAACTGATCAAGTTAAGTACATGAATGTAGAATTGAGGGAAGTCTTGGAAAGATAATGGACTGTGACTTGAGTGATTAAGCTGATTTTCTACCAGCGGTAGTGATGCTAACCAAGCTGGGAAAGTGCACGTGCAAGAAGAAATGAATTGATTTTCTACTGCCAGTGGTGATACTAACCAACCAGGCCAGGAAAGTGTAGATGCACTAAGAATTAAGTTGATTTTTACCGGCGGTGGTGATGTAGACCAACCAGGCTGGGAAGGTGCAAGTGCAAGTATAAATAAGCTGATTTTCTATCAGCGGTGATGCTTTTAGCCAACCAGGTAGGGAAAATGCAAGTGCAAAGACTTTTACCTAGCAATGGCAACACTGACCAGCTGATCTGGGAAGGTGCCAGTGCTCAAATAATTAATTTGATTTCAGTGGTAGGGTGACCAATAATGGGGGTGACCAACCCTAGAAATTTGCTGCAAGTAAATGAGGAACATGTTTCACCATGAACTTGAATTATGAGATCTGACTTCAAGCCTAAATTCCAATGAGGGGTGGTAGAGAGCAGGGTGTAGGGAGTGAAGGAGCCCTGCAAAGAGGGTCATCACCCTTTAGCTATACTGCTAAGTCACTGATAATACCTTACTTCCCTTTTTCTTCTATTATTGAAACATCAAGCCATGGCAGGAAAGAGAAGTGGGGACCTGAGGTGGTAATGCGGGCCAGCAAAATATCTCTGGAAGCACCCACTGACAGAGGAGTTGCATTGTTTTTTGAGGGCAACTGATACAAATTGTGATTTAATGTATTAAATGGTGTTGTATTGGGTAATACCCAAAGGACTGGAGACACAGAGACTGAAAACTGTGGCAGTAGCAACATGGAAAGTGAGAAACCTACTGTTAGTCAAAACAGGGACTGGCTCTCACCAGAAAAGAATGTTTGGAATTCACAATATATAAATTGAAATACTATGTGCATCAAGATGCTAATGAGATGGGAAAGGAGAAGGCAGAGAAGAGATGGAGGAAAGAAGAGTGGCATTGTTTCTTCCAAAATGGCAAAGGGATGTTGTGAATGTTATTGCTTACTCCCAGGTTGGGGGTGGTTTGTGAGCAGTTAATGTGTTAATGATGGAAAGGGGTATAGTATAATAAGAACAAGGTGTTGCTGTAGGGGAGGTTGTCAAGGTTGTGTTAATGTAGTTTCTTTGGTTTTTATTAAAAAAAAAAAAAAAGGCTCCCATCAGCATCTCAGACTTTTGGCTAAAAATCAAGCATTTCTGGCACTAAGGGGAGGAGTTCAGGGCTGGCTCTGGCCCTCCGAGTGCCAGCCTGGTATTGCAGTACATCCAGGCCTGGCGACAGTTCCCTGTGGAGGGAACACTCACACATTTTTTTTTGCCATTAAAAAGAAGGTTCCCATCAGCATTTTCTTGGGCTATGATCAAGTGATTAGCTGAATGCCTGACCAGTACCTTCAGGGCAGAGATAGGGATCAATGGGGCATGGGAGTGTAAGGTGTGGAGAAGTGAAACCGCAAGCTCAAAACAATGGCAGTGGTGGCTAGTAAGCAGGAGATGGAAAGTGACATGAAGATCAGAAAAGAAAGTCTAGAGACAGACGGGAAGTGTGCAAAAGCCAAGAAGAAAGACAATGAAGGAGATGGGAGCAGTAGCGAAAGTAGCAATGATGACAGAGGCAGCAACAAAAAAGGTGACAGGGAGAAGAATGAGGTGAGAGGGAAGACAGGAGCAGAGGAGAATGGAAGATAGAGCAGGAACAGTAGGAGAGGTATGTCAGATGAGAGGCAGGAAGCAGCAGGAAAACAATAGAATGCTGGCCCACCGGGAGTAGCATGGCAGGAAGACATGGAAGATGCACCAAGGGGAGTCAGTAAGGATTGGGGACTGCAGATAAAAGCAATATCAAGCACTGATGGAATCAACGATGAACAGCTATGAATTAATAGAAAATGTACCGTTTGAGATATTGGAGATGCAGGTGGAACATCTCACCTGCCAGATTGGTTTCCAAAACAAAAAGCCTTGGGAATGTACTTATTCAAACAGTGAAGGGTACGGACATTTTTGGAACAAACATGCAAAGGGCTGTGGGAGGAAGGAATTAAGAGGCATAAAGCTTACAGCATGGGAAAAGTCAGAAGAACAAGTGATTATAGTAAGAATATTTACAGTTTTATTAGAGGCAGTAGACATGGAAAGTTGGATGGAATTTCATGCGCAAAGAGTAATGTGTGTAGAGAAGGTGCGGGACAAATATGGTATTTGGACAGGGTCAGAGAGGGCACAAGTTGTGTTGAGACCAAATGAATGGAGGCCAACTGGGTGTAGGACCTCCCACCTATGATCCAGCTCTGGCCATGCTGAGGATTTATAATGTACCATGGGCAACCAAAGAAATGCAGCAAATGTGCCTGCCCTCTTTCCCCTCATGGTGTATTACAGATGTGAAAGGAAGGGGCATACAGCACGGGTGGGCAAAATACAGCCTGCAGGGTCTTTGTCCAGCCTGCAGCAGGTCCCTTGGCCCTAGGGCAGCACCAGGACACCAAGTGCCAGTGTTGGGTGCTTGAAGCAGGGTCATAGTTTCATAGTTTCATAGTTTTAGGGTCGGAAGGGACCTAATAGATCTTCTAGCCCGACCCCCCGCCAGGGCGGGAGAACAACAAAAAACCCTAAAAACAAAAACGGGACTCAAATGAGTCCAGCCAGGTAGGCATCCAGCCTCTTCTTAAAGACCCCCAGGGTAGGGGCCAGCACCACCTCCCTTGGAAGTTGGTTCCAGCTCCTAGCCGCCCTAACTGTGAAGTAGTTTTTTCGGATGTCCAATCTGTACCTCCTCTCCATCAACTTGTGCCCATTACTCCTTGTTATGCCAGCGGGGGCTAGGGGAAACAGCGTCTCCCCCAAACCCTTCTGGTTCCCCCTAGTGAGTTTATAGACGGTCACCAGGTCCCCCCTCAGCCTTCTCTTGTGGAGGCTGAATAGGTTCAGGTCCCGCAGTCTCTCACTGTAGGGTCTGCCCTGTTGTCCCCGGATCATGCGGGTGGCCCTCCTCTGGACCCTCTCCATGTTGTCCACATCCCTCCTGAAATGGGGCGCACAGAACTGGACACAATACTCTAGCTGCGGCCTGACCAGCGTCGCATAGAGGGGGAGGATCACCTCCCTGGCTCTACTTGAGATGCACCTGTGGATGCACGACAAGGTCCGGTTAGCCCTGCCAACCATGACCTCGCATTGTCGGCCCATGTTCATCTTGGAGCCAATAATGACACCAAGATCCCTTTCCGCCTCCGTGCTCTCAAGTAGGGAGTTCCCCATCGTATAAGTGTGCTGCTGGTTCCTACTACCCAAGTGCAGCACCCTGCACTTGTCCGTATTGAAACACATCCTGTTCTTGTTTGCCCACCCCTGTAACCTATCCAGATCCTTCTGCAATCTCTCTCTCCCTGCTAGCGTGCTCACCTCCCCCCAAATTTTGGTGTCATCAGTGAATTTAAACAGGTTGCTGTTTAAGGTCCACATGGTTTGGAGAGAATTAGGCTCAGGGGGAGGCACTGTGGGCAGGCTGGCCTGGCCAGGTCCTTGGGAAGGCAGCAGCTGGATGAAAGTGGGGGCCAGACAGGAAACGGGCTGCCTGGGGCTCTGTAGACTTCGTCTGCTGCATGTTGGGGGTGCCCAGCGACACTCGTGGTGGGGCCTGGCATAGCCTGGCCTGCACAGTTCCACAGGGATGGGCCACAGCCACCCTGCCCATGAAGGGACACCACCTGACCAGGGCAGGATGCTGGGCTTAGGGGGCTCCCAGCTCTGGATGTGGCCTCCCTGCGTGCAGTGCAAGGGCCTGGCCACGAGGCCCAGCTGTAGGAGCTCCCTGAGCCCCAGGGCCAAGCCAGCTGGGAGCCTCCAGCACAGCGGCCCTCCACAGTACCTGCCCAGGCCCTGGCTTCGCCCATCTGCAGCTCTCTTCCAGGGGCCAGGCCAGGCTGGAGTATGCGGGGTAGGGTCAGCAGAATACAGACAGTGTCCCTGCCTGTTTTCTTCTGACTCCACCCCCAGTACCTGCCATGGCACTGGGACCTGTGGCTTCTCTGAAGAGCCCGGAGCAGCAACTTAAAAAAAAAAAAAGTTTTTTAAAACAATTTCCTCACACACATCCTGGCATGCCAAGGAAAATGTATCCACATACTACTAATTGGCACACATGCCAGGAGTTGACTATCCATGTTTTAGACTAATATTGTGCATAGTTGGTACTGTGTATACATAGGTGCCCAAGTGCTACTTAAAAGTGTGTTTATGGAGTACTTTTGTTAAAACTTGCAGTAGTTTCAAAAAAAGTAAAATGTATCAATTCTGCATGAGCAAAGTCTATGGGTACTGCATGCACTTTACTATAGCTATGTTTGTTTCAAGGTTAGTTTAAAAAAAAAATTGCTCCTCGCTTCCATGTACTCAGGGAGAGTAGAGTCTGACAGTAAGGAGGTGGGGGAAGAGGCTGCAGGTAGAACTTGAGAGAAGGCTGAGGGCAAAGGGGATGCTTGACCCCTCAGATTTATTTTCCCTGCTTGTAGCAGTGGGAGAAGGACAAATTCAAAATAGACCTCCAATAATTAGGTTCTATACCTGAAAAATTATATCAAATTTATACATTTTCCATATATAGAATTTAATTATTAGAAGTCATCTTATGTTCAAGTAAATACGCAAAATAAGAATGAACTGCGTTTGGCTCCAAAGAACTTAAAATCCTAAATAGTTTAACTGAGAATAATGTCCTTCGCTTTTTTTTAACTATTCTGTAACAGGAATATGATTCTTTAATGAACTCTATTGGCTATAATTTTCTTTTAGTTCTATGGGACTCTTCAATAATAGAAGGTCACTTTTTTCCAGCCATATTGCATTTTGTACAACAAAGTACTCACATAGTGTGACATTTGATCTCCTGCAAAATAAAATATGATTCTGGTCTTTGGAGAGCTGCTAAAAATAGGTTACAGAGATTAGATAGTTATATTGCAACGTATGCACAGTCTTTAAATACAATAGTGAGACTGCTGCTTTATGGGGATTTGGGAATTGTAATGCTAATGTGCATTCCTAATAGTTTGTGACTTACTAGGGATCTGTCAAAGGACAATGTGACGTCTCATGGCTATTAAACATCCATTTTCACAGATTAAAACCACTGTCTTCTGTCTGTCTGTTTCTCTCACAGAAATGAAGGATGGGGAAAGGTAGGCCTGTCTTATGCAAGTGATAATAGCAGACATAGATGTTCCTATTGGATGATCTGGACTAACGCTATGCAGTTTCCAGAAGCAAATATCTCCTTTGTGCCCCTAAGGAAAAATGTTTACTCTACGCTAAAGCTATATTAAATCCTTAAAATGAAAACATAGTGAATGATTCTATGATTCCAGCCTAACCCTGTAATGGTGGTTGTAATGTGGAGCTGACTGTTTCCTATTTCTTACTCCCAAAGAAGTATTTTAAAGACATTTTAAAGTTGTTTTCCTAATGAATAAATCATTTAAAAACTTTCCTTCTGGTACCTCTACCCCCACTCTTCCCAGAAAAAAAATAGCATACAAACTCCAAATTCAAAAAAGCCTAACAATGTTTAAAAAATGAATAAATAAAAGTAAACTGGCAAGACTAAATGGAATCATTTTCAGGTATGGCTAGGAGATTGCTCAGTGTCTCTGAATAAGTTCTTCCTAATGTTCAGGGGTGTACTGTCCTTGTTTGTTCATTCCCTTTCCTTGTTTTTAAGTCAGAATTCATTCTATGCTGCAGCTGTTGGGTACACATCATTTGTTACTACTTATACAGCATCATCTTACTCCACATAGAGGATATTCATTTCTGACTTATTACAGAAGAAAAAAAACTTACATTAATAGTTAAAAGTAATGTATTAAAGCTGAGCTTTGGACCGGGGTGATTGATGGTCTCCATTACACTCCATTAGATATTTTATTCTTGTTAAATGAAGAGCAGCCAACTTTGTCAAGTATTTTTAGTTCCCTCTGGTCTTATTGGTCCAATCTATTCTCAGGGATGTCCTGTAAATGGCCACATATGGCTTTGTGTCTGTAGGAGTGATGACCATACAGCTGGCTTTCATTGCCCACCAATTTACCCGAGCCCCCTTTATTGTGAGTCTGACAGCACCAGGGAGCTTTGTAGATCTAACAAAATATATCTATTTTCTAATTGTCTATTTATCACCTTCCAGGGATTTGTGGGCCTCTCGTCTGAAAGGAAAGGGGGGATGGCCTTGAACAATGATCCTTGTCAAGGCACTTGCTCACTTTAAATTAGGGTCTAGTTGCTAAATAACTAATTTAGTCCTGCTATCAAGCTGAAAAAGTGGGTATTCAGTGTAAAGTGCCAACTGGGGAATTGATTATGTCTTCTCTTAGTGTGCATGATAAAACTGCCAGACCTGACCACTCTTGAAGGCTGTAGGTCGTTCCCAGGAGGCAGGCAGCTTTTCATCATGGAGAATTAGCACAAGATCTACCAAATAGGCTTCTCAGCATGGCAGCTGAATCCCAAAGAGCCACACAACAGTGGAATTGGTTCAGTCTCAACATGTTCATTGTTTGTTTGCCTCCTTTATTTTTTTTTTCTCCCAGAGAAGGCAGCCCGTTTGGTTTTGTTTATCGGAAGCGAGAAGGGGGGGGGAAATATAGAATGGCTGTGATAGCTAGTATTCTCGATGAGTTTGATTACCGGAGGCAGGAAGAACAGAGATAGGACAAAAATAATTGGAAGTGAGAGGTCCTAAAGAGATACAATGTTTGTTGTGAGTTCTTGGTTCAGTAACTCAACTCCCTGTAAAAGCATGTTTGCGGACTTCAGCTTTTGTGATACTGTCTGTTTACTCACTGCCACAGTGGGGAATTAACCTGGGTAACTCAGCCTAGGGCCATTTTTTAAATATTTCTCCAGTAGCCATGCTGAGGCCCTTCAACAGTGGAATTGCTAGGAAGCAAAAGCTGGAAAAGCATCTATGAGTATCTGTCAAGCTTACATTTAGAATGAGAAACTATGATTAGGCTCTAAGTTCTTTGGGGCAGAGGCCATGTCTTGTCTACATTCAAGAAAGCTCCATGGGCATTTCTGTAGTGCTGTGGAAATGTTATCAGTAAGATGGGGCTTGATTCTGCTACTCGACCCACACTGAATAGGACCTAGCTCTACAAGCAGTTGATTAGAGTACTCAGGCTGAGCACAGAAGTTACAATTTAGGCCATGATGCACATGATTCCTAATTTTCCACCAAGGCAGTTAGGTACTGAACATCAAATGATTTCCGCTAGGCAAGCTATCAGTGAATCAGAGACCCAGGGGAGGGCCTTCCCTTCTCTGTAAAGGATTCTTGGTAGGCAACGCCTCTATAAAACCTGAGACCAGCTTCCATCTGGGGGAGTTAGATTAACCCAGGCCTGTTCTGAGACATAAGCGGTGTGTTATGTCTATTAATGTGATTGCTATTAATTCAACTGAAAAAACTGTGCCAGAGTTTATTGCTCCTGGGTGCCACGTTTACACATGTGCCTGGGACCTCAGCATGTTTAGCCCGGTCAGAACAGCCCCAGCTTGCAAGGGGCTCCAGGGGTCAGTCTGCCAGCCTGGGGCTGCTCTGACCCAACTCAATGTGCTGCAGAAGGGCTGGTTAGGGTTCCCGGGTGCTTCAGTGTGGGGCCAGCCAGCAAGCAGCCCCCACACTGAAGCACACCCATGTCCCAGCCAGTCCCATCAGTGTCTATTTGTGCATTGTGGTGGAGTAAATAACACTGCTGCAGGATAGTACTTGTGTTGGTAAGTACTATCTTCAGGCCGTATTTATTAGTTTACTGTGTCCTAATAGGGCCTCATGTGTAGACACTGAGACTTTACTGTGAAGCTAATTAGGCAACTGTAGTATACATCTCATGTAGATGCACCCAAGGGGTACTTTGGATAAGGGAACAGGCTGATATAATGCTAGGGAAAGGTCTGGGGGTTTTGTTGTTTTGGTTTAAAATAAATCTTGGCTACTTTTTTGTTAAACCCTCTGGACTAATATGTTTGGACACTTTTTCTATAGCACCCTGCCACATTCACTATACTAGTTATTTTTGTGCATCAGCTCTAAAAGAGGGTGCTTGCTATACAAGATAAGGGAAGACGGGCATTGAGGCAGCCTAGGTTATGGAAGGTTTACATACTATTAGGAATGTCATATCAGCAATTTAGTTTTATAACTAGTTCATCCCACTTGGTCTATCTCTTTTCAAACAGTTCAGCTGTTAGCCTATGATTACTTGTCATTTGAGAAGTCTCACAACAAAGAAGAAGGCACAGCAAAGAATCTGTTCACTGGAGATACAGTTGGAGTTCCATTTACTGATATAAAGACTCAAAATGCAATGCTTCAGAGTGCAGCTCTACTATGAAAAGTGACTCTGTAAGAAAGGCACTTTGGGATTCCATGCTTATTGTGTCTTCCATGTCAAATTTACTCTGTTCACATGTACAAAGATGTTTCTTGCCCTAAGCCTCAGCCCTGCAAGCTCAGCATGGGATCTGAGAGTTAGACTGTTTCTCACATATCATCCCCAGCTGTCAGATTTTACAGGCCAAATTATATTCCATTGACACATGGTGCAGATCTGTGTTTCCAAACTCATCATCTGTGAAATCCCAGCAAAAGTTAATGGGGCTTCATGGGTGTGACTCAGGTTCACAGATTAAGACCAGGGGTTTCCCATGTGTCACAGAGGGCATAATTTGTCCTGTAAAATCCTTAGGATTGCATATAAAGGAAAGAAGTCAGTTTGGCTTTGAGTCTAATATGTCGTGAGTTCAGCAACAACACTGGACACTCCTGGGCTGAACTAACAGTTATTTATTATTATAATTCTCTGGAATCATATCCAGGGTGGATCTTAACAATTGCCCTGAGTACATGTATGCAGAACTTGTACTTGCTCTGCCTCTGACTTGACCCAATCCAGTCCAGTGCACAGAGAGGCACCAAGAATGCCTCTGGCTCCTCATGGCAGAGAACATGGAGTCCCCAGTGCTGCAAAACTGCCACAAGCAAAGTGACCCCTGCAGTGCTGAGTATGAGGGCTTTAGCCATAAAGGGACAGTGCAAGGAAAGCACAAGAAGACACAATACCCCTTCCCCCTAGACAGAATAGTCAGCTAACCATTTGGGAGGACTCCGCTTCTGCTGTGGTCTTCCCATAGAACCGGACTCAGTGAGGGGCTCAGCAGAGGACAGCCCTGTCAGCCTATCTGGAGACTCAACAACGACGCAAGGAATTACATGTTGAGCTAACAGAAATCTGGCCAGTTTGGTAGGCCAGTCTCCTACAACAATCCTTTTCAGTGCATTTTTTGTAGTCTGCATCATTCACTGAGCTTGCCTATTGGCCTGTGACCTATGAGGTGCAATGGTAACAGTTCAAGTGAGGTTGCACTGGCAAAATCTTGGAACTTTGCTGAAGTGAATGCACTGCCATTATCAGAAACAATAGTGTTGCACACCCCATGGGCTGCAAACAGTTGACGGAGAGCTGTTATAGTGGCAGTTAATGTAAGAGTTGAGACAGTAATCACTTCAAGCCATTTTGAGTACGAGTCAACAACAATTAAGAAGTTCTTACCTTGAAAAGGGCCAGCAAAATCAATGTGGATGCATGATCAGGGTTCCTGTCATTTCTCAAGGGAATGCTGGTGCCTTTGGTGGATTATGATGAGTTGTTTGACAAATGCTGCACTCCCTCACAACCCTTTCTATGTCATTGTCCCTACCTGGCCACCATACATAGCTTCTGGCTAGTGCTTTCATCCTCACAATGCCTGGGTATGCTGCGTGCAGTGTTGTCAGTATGATTTGGTGTCCTGCTTCTGGAATTACAACACGATTTCCCCACAACATTCAACCCTTGTGGGCAGACAGCTCATGTTGACATGATGAAAATGGCCTGAATTCCTCAGCCAATATGTCTGCAGGCCAGCCCCTCCACACCCAGTTGAGGACATGGGCAAGGATAGGGTCTCTTGCAGTCTTCCTTGCTGTCTGATCAGCCTGAAGAGGGGCTTCTGGCATGGATTCCAGCTGGCGGAGGACTTCTGCTGGTGGAGTAGTAACACAGTCAGGTATTTGTAGTGGTAGGCGGCTCAATGCATCAGTGTTTGCAATCATTTTCCCAGGTTTGTACACAAATGTATAGTCATATGTGTTTAGCATGATGCTCCAGCATTGCATGTGGGAGACAAAATAGGAGGAATTGTTTTGTCCATGGTAAAAATTCCAAGAAGGTGTTTGTGGTCCATTTGGATTTTGAATTTGTGGCCATAAATGTAATTGTGAAATTGTTTAACTCCTGCAATGATTGCCAATGCTTCTTTATCAATCTGTGTGTAGTTCCTTTTGGTTGAAGTCATTGTTCTTGAGTAAAAAGCAATGGGTGCATCCATGCCATCAGGCAATGTGTGACAGAACAGTGCCAACACCAAATTGCGAGGCTTCACAAGTAATGGACAGCGGCTTCTGCTCATCATAGTGAACAAGGACAGAGTTTGATGTCAGCAATTTCTTGACACCTTGGAAGGCTTCATTATACTGGCAAGCCCATTTCCACTGAGCTCCCTTATCCAGTAAGCAATGAAGGGGCTCTGCTATGGTGGCTTTGTCTTTCAAGAAGATGTGATAAAAATTGAGATGTCCTAAGAATGCTTGAAGATCCTGTCTACATTTTGGTATAGGGGCATCATGTATTGCTTTTATCTCGTCTTCAACTGGGTAAATGCCAGAAGCATCAATCTGATATCCCAGAAAGTTGATACTGGAAACTCCCAGTTGACATTTTTCTCTTTTTACTCTGATACCTGCTATGTTGAATCCCTGTAAAACTTCTCTGAGTCTGTCAGTGAGTTTCTCTCTAGACGGCCCCATGATCAATGCATCATCAAAGTATGGAACCACCCTGGGAATTCCTGCTAGCATTTTCTCCATGAACCGCTGGACAACTCCTGGTACCACAGAAATTCCAACCTGGAGGCGCTTGACACAGAGCACTCCCTGGTGTGTAATTACTGTTTGGGCCTCAGCAGCCTTGTCATCCACTATCAATTGCTGATAGGCTTGAGTGAGGTCAAGTTTGGCAAAACCCTTCCCTCCTGCAAGAACAGTAACTGGTTAATGGCAGGCACTTGGTGCCAGTCCTGCTTAAGTGCTTTATTAACAGCGCATTTGTAATCCCCACAGATTTGAACACTGCCATTAGGTTTTAAAACAGGAACAACTGGTGTAGCCCAGCTTGTATGTACAACTGGCTCGCTAACCCTTTGCATGATAAGCCAATTTAATTCTGCATCAATTTTTGGCCGCAGTGCAAAAGGTACATTCAGAGCCTTCATAAAGATAGGGGCTATCGCAGAATCCATTTGGAATGTCACAGGTGGACCTAATTCCTAATTCCTTGGAGTAAATTCCTAATTCCTCAGAGAATACCTGGGGAAACTTCCTTGCAAGCCTTTGCAGACTTTCTGTGCAGAGACTGTGTATGCCTTGAATATTGATTCCCAATGGTGAGAACCAATTTCTCCCCAGAAGACTTTTGCAGGAATCCTTAGTGACAATGAGGGGTAGATGCTGTCTAATAGATCCATACTGGACAACTACACTGCAGCTACCCAAAGTTTCCACAATCTGTCCATTGTAGTCAAGCAGGCAACACTCAGATTTCAATAACTTGGGGAGAGGGTGCCAAAACAACTGGAAGAATGTGTTTTCATCTATGAGGGATACCCCCAAACCCAAGTCCACTTCCATTTTGCACTTCTTTCCATTTATTACCACCGTTGCAATCATCTCAGAACCTTGAGTTTCAACAGCACCAACATTTTGAATCAAATATACTTTTTGTACCTCACGTTCTGGAGAGGACTCTAATCTGTGAGTGGTTTACGAATACATTTGCCTTTGTCTTTTTGGCTCCCGGAACTGGCCTTAGAGTGGCAAACTCTCTCTATGTGGCCCTTCTTCTTGCAGGCATGGCACTGTGCATTTCTAAACCTGCAGTCCCTTCGTCTATGTTGGCCACCACAACTCAAACATGTTTGTGGATTAATTGGTTTATGTGGTGCTGTTGGTGAGGGTATAATTCATTGAATTTGCTGGTGATGATCTGATTCTTAATCTTTTTGGAATAAGTGGACATTGCTGGAGAATGCCTGGCAAATTTATCTCACATTATGGGATGCTGCTTCAGCTGGCAAGTATTTTTCTTGTGCAGTAGCCAAGGTCAAATTTGGTTCAGAGAGCAGGTGATGTTGGATTGCTTCATCTTGAACCCCACAGATAAGATGGTCGTGAAGCAGGCCATCCAGAAGATCCCCAAACTCACAAAATTCCATAAGGCGACAGAGCTCAGACAGGGAATCTGATATACCTTCATTAGCTCTTTAGTCCCGTTTAAGAAAATGAAATCTCTTCAGGGTAACAGATGGCCTTGGGCAAAAATGTGCCTTTAGCAAGGCAATTAGTTCAGCATAAGACTTGGTATTTGGTAAGGCAGGTGCTGTGAGGAAACAAACAATGGCAAATGTTTTGGCACCACAGACTGTCAGGAGGATCGCACACTTCTGTTCTGGGTTTTCCACTTTGTTGGCTTCCAGGTAGTAGGATAGCCTTTCCATATAAGAGTCCCAAGAAGCCAGCTGGCTCACATCAAATTCTTCTATATGCCCCAATGTAGCCATTTTAACTAACATCAGGTGTAATAGAGAGAAAAGAAAAAAAGCTTCCCTCTGATCACAAACACAGCCTGGTCTCAGAATGTTGTCCCACAATCTAGGGTGCCTTTTCAGCAAAGGATCCCATCCTCATCGCCAGATAATATGTTGTAAGTTCAGCAACAACACTCTGGACACTCCTGGGTTGAACTAACACTTATTGATTATTATACTTCTCTGGAATCATATCCAAGGTGGATTTTAACAATTGCCTTCAGTACATGCATGCAGAATTTATCCAGGTTTCCCTTAATTTATGCTGTACATGCGTTCCTGGTGAACAGCGCATACATTGAATTTGCAAAAAGCAAACCCACTTTACAATGTAACAAATAGGGATAGGTTCCCATGGCGGTGAGGGAGGGAGGAAAGGAGTGAGGCTGGAGCTAAGGAAGGGGCGGGAGGAGGGGTGTCGCTCCTGGGGCTGCGCAAGGCAACAAAGCAGAGGGAACAGAGCGGCACTCACCCCAGCCCCAGCTGCAGCAGCCCTGGCACCAGATGCCTGCAGCCTCTGGGCTGCACTGTGCTCTGTGTGTCCCCACTCTCCTCTGCTCCTGGGCTGTGCCATGCCCTGGTGCAGGCAGCTGATGTCAGCTGCTCCTGGAGCTGCTGCAGCCGGGGCTGGGGTGAGTGCTGTGCTCCGCACCACCCAGGACTCCTCTTGTCCACACTCACCCCAGCCCATGCTGGAGCAGCCCTGGGAGCAGCTGACACCAGCTGCCTGCACCAGGGCATGGCGGAGCCCAGGAGCTGGGATGAGCCTAGGTGTGGGGGGACAGGCGGAGCACAGTGCAGCCCAGCAGCTGCAGGCAGCTGGCGCCGGCCGCACCCAGGGCCACTGCAGCCAGGGCTGGGGTGAGTGGGGCCACGGCCCTTTCCCCTCCCCCCATAGACTTACCTGCTTGGGCGGGGGGGCATCCATGCTGATCACATAAGAGTGAATTTACCTTGCATATAATGAATTATGGGTCTAAATATGCTCATCCCATAAGAGCGAATTCGCATATAAAGAACCCACATAAATCTAGGGAGACCAGTACTTGCTCTGCCTCTGACTTGACCCAGTCCAGTCCTGTGGACAGAGAGGCACCAAGAAATGCCTCTGGCTCCTCATGGCAGAGAACATGGAGTCCGCAGTGCGGCAAAACTGCCACAAGCAAAGTGAACCCTGCAACAGTGCTGAGCATGAGGGCTTTGGCCTTAAAGGGACAGTACAAGGAAAACACAGTAAGATACAACAGAGTCCAGTTATATGGTAAGGTGTCAGAAAAACATCTCTTGGTTTGTGCCCTAATTGTGCATTTAGCATGGTGTTGCCTTGTGGGGGCGTGAGATGGACCGCTAACCCTCAGATACGAACAGGCCGGGGACGAAAGGGACACGGACTCGAATTCAAATGATGTAATAACTTGAAGCTTTCCTTACAGTTTACACAGGAAAGCTTCTTAACAGCTTTTTGTGACGTTACAGTTGCAAGCAACAACAACAACACGGACAATGACGGGAACAGCAACAACAACAACACGTGAGCTCAGTAAGTTCGAGTAGTACAGTCAAGTGATACGTTCGAGTGGCGAGGCGCCCAAAGGGGAGGATATTGAGGACGCAGGATCCTGGAAAGGGTGATCAGTCCTCTCCAAACTAACGCGTGGATCCCCCCGTTCCTGTGTTCTGCCCCTTTTTATAAACTACAGAGCCAATCAAAATGTGCCCCGTGTATCTGCTGACTTTTAGTCAGGCCGTGCGGTCACACACCTCATGTAGCCCCTGATTTGCTGAGGCTATTTGATCACGCGCTCATCATGACTCCCTCACACTCCGGGCATAGTTTACCCTCGTGTTTTACATTGGACTGGCGTTTGTTCATTCTCCATTTAGACACATGGAAATCCATGGGCGATAGTAAACTTGGAATCAGCATTGCCATTTGCAGATTTCCTTTTCCCAGGAGAAACACAGTTTAAGGGGTGGGGAGAAAACTTGTAAGTAATATAATCCCCTATTAAACATGTAAACAGTATCTTTAATTCAAAATACTAAAAACTTCCCATGGAACCCACCCACTGCAGAGAACAGAGTTTCTGGTAGTGAGGCCTACTATAAGGCATTAGCTGCAACACTGTCAGTTTTGTTCTGGCCATAGAAAGTTTGATGTCTGATGATCAGGTAAAGAGTGGCTGAGACAAATAGCAGATGTGCAATTCTTCTGATTACAGCTGTGCATCTCCTGATCATTTCCCACTCCAAGCCTCTAAATGACATTACATTGCATCCTAGTCTGATACCAAACCCATAAAATTAATGGGAGACTTTCTACTGACCTCTGTGGGCTTTGGGTCTGGCTCCAAACATGTTCTTGTCAGTCAGATGGAAGACAATCCTTTAAAAACTTGTTGTATCGAGGTAATTTCTCAAAATCTCTGCAGAGTTGCACTGTATTTATCTGACTGGATGGAATTAATGTTTCCGACAAGGGTTGTCTATGACGTAAGAGGCATTTGTGTGCCCCTCCAGGAAACTCATGCCAGAATTTCACTCACCCTTTTTTCTCCTTCTGCACTGTGAGTAACACTGAGTAACATATTACAGCTGAGCACTGATGTACATCAGATTGCAAAAGTTATGAATTTGTACTGATTATTTTTCCTATTGATGCTAGAATTCATGCTGTGGACTGCCAACTTTTGACAACTCCCCATGAGGGAGATTGTATTAAATGAAAATATACTTCTCTGCTTGCTTCTCCTGGTTCCAGGAGCCTGAACTACTACATTGCTTATGAGACTGTCATAGCCCTGTCCTCCCTTATTTAAGTGTCACTTTTCAGTCACCTCACTTCCTCTGCTTCTTGAGGATGAGTTTAGTAAATGATCACAACTATAGATCACAGGAAAAAATTACTTCCAATCATTTATTTGATTTTTTTAGACAAGGTAGTTCTCCATCTGTTCAAAAGTAGGCCACAGGTTGGTTTAATGTGATCATACTCTGTGGCATTTATTTGTGCTTCAGATTTTATGAACCAAGACACCTAAAATTAAGCATTTAAGTCCATCTTTGGATCTATAGATAATGGCCTGACTTCCTAATGTACTGAGCACTAGAAGTGCTTGGAGGTTTGCTCTCCAAATATCTTTTCCATAAAGTGACACCTGGGGAAAATAAGAGTTTGTGGAAAATATCCATTTCTATTAAAACTAATGAAACTCAAGCACCAATAACTTTTCTTTAATTTTTGGGGGGGATTTCAGTTGCAGAAAAAACCTTGAAAAGATATGTTTTAAATTTGAAAAAGTATTTGGGGTTTGGCTGCATAAGAAAATAATGGCATGGAAAATAAATATGTCTAAGAGAAATTATTTCCAAAATATCTGTACTGGGAACCCAGCAGCTCAAAGGGACTATTTGTAGAAGGAAGTGTTACTGTGAAAAAGGATATGAAAATCTGATTCTGTATGTTGTCTTTTAAACACTTCAAATATTCCCTGGCAGTTCTCTTCTCTGAAAGTTTTACTGATTGTAAAAGCAGGATCCCAATTCCCGCCCATGAGACAATGACATACAGTACAATATCTTTGACGTCTCCAGTGCAGATGGGAATGCTATTTACTGTAATGCACAGAGGCAAGCTGTTTGCAACAGACTAAGAATGTATTGGTCATAATGTAGATAGCCATAATAAAAAAAAATAGAAAGCAAAGCCCACACAGGGTTCTGTTGTAGAAGATGTATACCATCATTGCTCACCTCGGCAGACCACGTGATGTGTGATCTGGGCAACCTACTGTGACAACACATGACAAACGCACTAGTTTCCAGTCAGACACCCACTGTTCGTTGTGCTCAGTCCAAAACAACATAGCAATGTCTGAGACATCTCTAGTACCTAACAAGAACAGAGCAGGTTATATACCATATTGTATAAAAGCTCTACGCAATTTTTCAAAATATGTTCACATGGTAACATGCTACCACATGTCACTTAAGCAGTACATGTATACAAAAATCATCTTCCCTAAATTGTTTGGGTAACTTCCTCCTACATACAGTGTATATACATGCAATACTGCATTGCAATCCTTCAAGAATATTTTTTTCTCCTCCAAAGCCCTACTGTATTTTATCAACTTAAATGTGTAACTAAAATACTTCCAGATATCTGTTAAATACCAGCTAAGCTCATTTGGCCAACACATAAAAAGAAGTCACTAGTTAATATTTTCCTTGTCAAAATTAGAATGGACTGATGCAGTTTTCCTGTGTAAGTGACATTTGTGTGAGGACAATGGTAGCTGTAGCCACACCAGTTTAGGTTTATTCCCATATCATTCTGTGAGAGATGGGCAGGCACAGTTTTCTTGCACGCATGCCCATGGCATCCAAAATGTTGATGATTTAACCCATATTACTTTTGTCCTTAATCATTATAATACAAATACCTATGGAATTTGTCCTGCCTATATTGAGACCTCTTTTGTCTTGGTCCACTCATTGTCACATCTTCTGTAATTATTCCACTGTGGATTGTGATCTTGTTAGCTCTCACAAGTTATGCAGGATATTGTCATATGAATATGATGGGAAGGAATGACGGGAGCAGGTGGGTGGTATAGAACAAGTGTTCACAAACAAGGGGTGCTGGGAAGTGGGCCTTACATGCTTTTGTCTCTCTGTTCAGTCTTGATAAAAAGGCAACATCTCTGCCAGCTCCAGCTACAGACTCCCTTGCCCATCCAAGCCAGTCTGCAGAAAACTAGCAAAGCTCCCAGCAGTGAGTCGTCCTGGGGGGCTGGGATGCTGTGACACACTGGGCATGTCTACATAAGATATTTTACTGTGCAGTAGACTAATCTACTGCGTAGTAAGTCATCACCATGTAACTGTGCACAGCAGCTACTACACAGTAAATTAAGCTAATGTGCGGTTTTCTACTACTTGTAAATACAGGTAGTAGATAACTTCACATTAGCTACTGCACAGTACCACTCATGTAGACACTGAACAAGAGCAAATTTGTTCAGCA
>NW_005841994.1:1375020-1391775 GCF_000455745.1 Alligator sinensis
GATGGGGAAGTTCTCCATCCCCAGTCTTGGCACTGCTCAGCTCCTGGCTTCTCCCAGGAGTCAACCAGTGCTGGGACAGGGTCACTCTCTACCCCCCTCCCTGGCCCAGTGCTGCATGACTCCTGCCTCCCCACAGGAGCTAAGCAGCCATGGGACTAGGAAGCTCTCTGTTTCCTCACTCAGGTGGGGGCTCATCAGCAGCTCTCCCACTTGTGGGACAAACAGGACAGCTCCCAGGCAGCTGTCGGCTGGGCAGGGAATCCACAAATGGGATCCAGCCAGCCCTCTGCTGGGCAGGGAATCCCCACCCAACCCCACAAGTGTGACAGCTCCTGGCCAGCCCCCTGCTGGGTGGGGAATCCCTGCCCACCTGGGGGTTCACTGTCAGCTCTGCATTCTGATGTGCATGGAGCCAGGAGACAGCTGCTGCTGCAGCCAGCAGAGCTCTCCTGGCCCCGTGCGCATCAGGACCAGTACCCGCGCCCCCTGCCATCCCCTGGGCTAGAATCCTGGGGGAGCCTGGAGCTTCCCCTGGCTACTGCAGAGCAAGAGCAGCCCTGTTCCAGGTTGCTCCTGTTAGGAGCAGATTTGCTTCCAACAGAGTGCACATATAGACATGCTTCCAGGATGACTTACGGCACAGTATTTTACTGTGCAGTAAGCCTATAGTATATTAATAACATATATAAACATGCCCTGAGGATAGAAAGCCTGCCTCTCCACTCTGTCTTCATCTACTCTCCACCTCACTGATACCCAAGTAGTGTGGAGGTAGCAGGGAATGCAAAATGAGGCAGATAATACAGCAACAGCCACATACCCTGGTGTTTGGGAACCAAACCTGGAAGCAGAGACCCCAGGAAGAGGATGGAGGAACAAAAGCTCCTCATGAACCCCTGAGGCTTCTTCTGTACTCACCCATGCCCAGCTAAGGTATTTTTAAAAGTGTTACTCCACTGATATTCTGAAATCAGTTCATTAAACAGTAGCAACAGGAGTAATCAGTTAATTCAAAAGTAAAAGTAGACTTTTAAATAAAGCATATTTCTCCTGTCTGGACAAAAAGGTGCCCCTGCCACAGCATGGGAATCTTTTATTCTGCACCAGCCAGCAAACAAAGGGATCTAGTGGGAGTTTGGACCTATTTAACCAACACCCCTGGGAGAGGAAGGGTATATAGATGTAGTCAGCTGCGTTAGTCTGAAGTCAAGTAGAAAGCAGGGTAGATTTACGCCTTATAGACTAATTAAAGATGAAGGGTATGTAAGCACTATGTAATGTCCAGAGTGGCCAGGCCTGCTAGCTTTCCATAAATAATGTATATCAATTTTCAGAGGTTAGGAGCCTCCTTTGGGCTGCTAGAACCTGTTTCTGGGCTTTTAAGTACTTCTTGTCATCAGGTAGAGATGGTGGTTTGTTACATGGCAAGTTGGATGATTATTGTAGGGTCTGGTTTTTATTAGATTCTCTGTCCCTACAAGGCTCCCTGTGTGAGACCTTAGTGAGTGCAATGAAACTCTAAACTGGCCACCAGGATAATAGGCACAGGTGTTCCCAGGGAGTAGGGGAGGTATGATACCCAGAACTATACAAGTGGCTTGCCCTTCACCTTGTGAATGTGCCTTGAGCCATACTCTGTAGTCAAAAGGTGCCCAATAACTGTGTCACTGCATTTACTATAGAACCCTCACTTTTTGCTGTTGAAGGTCTAGTCCTACTGTGTTTGACTCTGGGCTGGCAGGTGCTTAGAGAAATAGATGGGATGCAGATTAGGGGCCTAAATCTCTCTTATTAGCAAGGCATCACATAATCTAGAGAAGGTGAGTGGGGCAGGGGTAGAAGTCTGAGGTCAGAGCAACACTTGTAAGTTCATAGTGACTGCCCGTCCTTGGTGTGGGAGTGAATTACAGCTGCCTGACTTGCTTGATGTATTGTCAAACTGCCAGAAGAGAAAATGCACTTAAAGGATGACATCAAAATGGCAGTGCTGAAGCTTTATGGCATTAATATTAATATTAACTAATAAACTGAGCATGCATAAATATTTATAAAGTTAATTATGAGAGATAAGTGTTAGTGTGTTAATAGAGTTACCAACTGTAAAACTAGGATGATAGAAGAGAATATTAAATATAAAAAGAGGTTCTATGATATAAACATGACCCTGGAACTGGACCAAGGGCACACAATGGAATTGCTATGTCTGTCTAACATATGTGGGGCTTGCTCCTGAAGCCAGTGGACCTTGCAGGGCATAAATCAGGTGTGTAGAGCTGGGGTAAACACTTGGGGTGTGTCCCCCAAATGCAAAGGGAATGCTGCAATGGTGTCATCAGTACCTCCTAGCCCACAGTCTAGGTTCTCTTTGCTCCTTTTCTGCAGTTATGCTGTGCTCATTTAGGAAACTGTGGGTTTGCTTTGAGTATGGTAACCCAGGAGAGGGTATTGACATAGTAGACACCCAGATGAGCACCAATGCCCTGAGATTCTTGCGCAATGACAGAAAACCTGAGGCAACCAGAGGGGAACTCAGGTGCCTTTATGGGAACGCCAGAAGCATGGGCAACAAACAGGAGGAACTGGCTCTCCTTCTGATAGATGAAGAATTCGACCTCACCGGGTTGACAGAGACCTGGTAGGATGACACACATGACTGAGCTGTGGATATTGATGGATATAGGTTCTACAGGAAAGACCGAATTGGGAAGAAGGAAGGAGGGGTGGCCCTCTATGTGAAAGAGCGGTACCCGTCCCTGCAGGTCAGGTTTGATAGTGGGGAAAGGTCCCTTGAGACCCTCTGGGTCAAGATACAAGGGGGTTCAGGAGAGGGTGACCTGATGGTGGGGGTTTACTACAGGCCTCCCTCCCAAGAAGAAGAGAATGATCAGGCATTCTCCAGGGAACTCGCTGAGGCAAGTAACACTAAGGATCTGACTGTCATGGATGACTTCAACTACCCTGACATCTGTTGGGAAGACCATTCGGTCGGCTCCAGCAAGTCAGCCCATTTCTTGGCAACAATAGATAACCTGTCACAGGTTGTTGAAGGACTGACTGCGGGGAAGCCACTCTGGATTTAGTGCTTACCAAAGGGGAGGACATGGTAGGGGATCTGAGGATTGGTGGTACACAATCTAATTAGGTTCGCCATCCACCAGAATGCTAGGATTTCAGTTAGTAGAACAGAGCTCGTAGATTTCAGAAGTGCAGACTTTAACAAACTCAAGGGTCTAGTTAGTAAGGTCCTCTGTGACCAGCAACTGGAGGATTTGGGGGTACAGGAGTGATGGTGCCTCCTCAAGGTAGCAAACCTTTCTGCACAAAGAGAGGCCATTCCCATGAGACCAAAAAGCAGGAAGGGAGCCAAGAGACCTTCTTGCCTCAACAGGGAGATTAGAGAATTTCTGAAAAAGAAAAAGGATACATATAGGCAATGGAAAAAAGGACCAGCAACCAGGGAAAAAGTTCACTTATATAACCAGGGTCTGCAGGTATGAGATACGGAAAGCCAAAGCAAGTATGGAGATCAGACTGGCATCCAAAATTAAGGACAAGAAAAAGACCTTCATAGGTACATGGGGAGCAAGAAAAAATTGAGCTCTGCTGTGGGACCCCTACTGAATTCAGAGGGGCAGCCCACAGTAGATCCCCACGAAAAGGCAGAACTCCTAAATGGCTTCTTCACATCGGTATTCCAGAAAGCTACCAAGAGCCATGCTCCTGTCCAGAGGCCCAAGGAATGTGGGGAAGTCAACAGACAACATGAAATCAGCCCCAACCAGGTGAGGGTCCTCTTAGAACAATTGGACATTTTCAAGTCCACTGGGCCAGATGACCTACATCCAAGAGTCCTAAAAGAACTGGCTGAACTCATAGCAAGGCCCTTGGCAAAGATATCTGAAAAGTCATGGAACATGGGAGTGGTCTCGGACAACTGGAAAAGGGCTAGCGTAGCACCCATTTTTAAGAAATGAAGGAGGGCTGACCCTGGAAACTATAGGCTGGTCAGTCTGACTTTGATCAGCGCATCAGAGCAGATTCAATTAATCAAGCCTGCTGGAGCATGGTAATTACCACTTCAAGAAGGACGCAGATAAGCTCAAGAGGGTGCAGAAAAGGGCCACCTGCACGTTCAAGGGTCTGGAGGATAGGCCCTATGAGAGGCTACAGCACATCGGAGCAGGCTTCACACGCATGTACAGGCACTCACAGACATCAACCTGCCCTGGCACGTTTTCTGAACCTTGTATGTGGAAACTGATTTCCAGTCTCAGTTGTAGTCATGCTCGAATACAAGTGACAGTCATTATTGCTAGCATATGCTACCGTGCTGCTGTTTGCGCACACTGCAGTTTCATCTTAATTTTGCCATTAGCCCTTATTGCACTGTTAAAATTAGATGTAGCCAAAGACATGAGCTATTTGCTCTTGGACTCAACTCTTTACCTGAATATAATCAATGATTTTTTCCAGCACTATCCTTTCTTCACCCATCAGCAATACGGCCTCTCTCAATCGACAGGGAAGGTAGATAAAAAGTAGCACTCTGAGACTAATATAAATGATGCTCTGTAAATTGGATCCAGTTTATCCTGGGACTAAGGACAGCTCCTTTGTCCTGTTCTGAACGGCTGTAGACCGTGGTGCTGATACACCTAATGGCTATAGATCTTGGGTTCAAAGTTGCAGTGTGCTGTGCTGAGGTTATGCTGTCAGATTATACTTCTGGTTCTATCTGAGCAATCAGATATGACAGGCAGTGATGGGCAGGGGATCAGTGTATGCCTCAGTCTGCGAAGGCTCCAGGACAAGTATCTGTCACCTCCCTGGATTATTATGAAATAAATTATAAAAAGGGGAAAATTCAGGTCACAACATACTTGACCACCTGCCTTCAGGTCTTCAGCACCTGACTTTACTATGCTGAGGTGAAGTGGGTATGTGAATGACTGAGAAACCAAGCAAGACATTTTGAAAGGGACTCAGTCAGCCTAAGTCATGGTTCTTTGGACTAGAAGGCTTCATGGGGATGCATTAAGGTCTTCCAAAAATGAGCAACTCCTCTTCTGCTAGTGCTACAGTGTGGAGACTGGTCCTGAACTCACTCCACTCCATAGCAGTGCAATACCAGGATGGTTTACCCCCTGATTGTACTACCTGTGTTGATATAGCCCTCCTAGAAGTCCTGGCTTTTCAGGCATCACAGATCTGGCTGATCAGACCTGTAGGGGAGGCAGAATAACATGCCAGCTTGATTCTCTACTGCTCTGCACCTTGTCTAATTTGCATCTATGCAAAATGGATGGGAAATGCTGCTGTTTTGCTTTTGGTAGTTTTAATGCCCGCTATCCTCTTGCTTTTTACAGGGATAAATGACTATATCAGAGGCAGAGGTGAATCAGCCTCTAATTTTAGCTCCTGTCAAAATATTTGAGACAACAAAACAGCAAAAGAGGAAATGAATCTGGCATACTAACTTTATCTGGGTTTTATTTAGTACTATAGAGGCATGTCTACATGAAACGTTTACTGCACAGCTGACTAATTAGCTGCACAGTAAATGTCTCAGTGTCTATACAGGTGCCCCTATTAGGGCACACAAAACTAATAAACACAGCAGGGTAGCACTTGTAAATACAAATACTACCTTACTCCAGAGTTTTTTCATGCTCAGTAGCACACAGGTAGGCTCTGACCTGGCTGGCTGGGGCATGAGGGTGCTTCAGTGTGGGGGTTGCCAACTAACCCCATGCTAAAGCACCCTCATACTCCAGCCAGCCCTTCCACAGCACATGAAGCCCAGTTAGAGCAGCCCTGGGCTAGCAGGCTGGTCCCCCAGGACTCCTGCCAGCAGGGGCTCCTGTGACCCATTTCGACGTGCTGTGGTCCAGGTGCACCTGGAACCAATAAGTTCTGGAGCTTATTGCTGTGCATTAATAGGCACATGTAGACATGCCCCACATGTGCCCCTATTAGGCTGGAGAAACTAATTTACTCTACAGCAGGATGGTACTTGTAAATACAAGTACTATCCTGCTGCAGAGGAAAACTACACAGCAGCACACTTGTAGACACTGCAGGGGCTGGCTGGGGCATAAAGGTGCTTCAGTGCAGGGGCTGCCTACTGGGTAGCCCCACACTGAAGCTCCCTCATGTAGCACGTTGAGCTGGAGCGATCCCCAGAGACCCCTGCCAGTTGAGGCTGCTTGCATGACTGGAGCACTGTCATGGATGGGTACAAACTGTTCAGGAAGGACATTCAGGAGAGAAGAGAAGGAGGAGTTGTACTGTATGTAAAAGAGCTGTACAATTGCTCAGTTTCAGTATGAAACTGGAGAGAGGCCTGTTGAAAGTCTCTGAGTTAAGGTTAGAGGGGAGAGCATCAAGGGTGACATCATGGTTGGTGCCTGATATAGACCACCAGACCAAGAGGATAAAGTAGATGAGGCTTTTTTTCAAACAATTAGTGGAAGTTTCCAGATCACAGGCCCTGGTTCTCATGGGAGACTTCAATCACCCTGACATCTGCTGGGATGGCAATACAGCAGTGCATAGGCAATCCAAGAAGTTTTTGGAGAGCGTTGGTGACAATTTCCTGGTGCAAGTGTTGGAGACACCAACTAAGGGCCATCTCTTCTTGACCTACTGCTCAGAAACGGGGAAGAATTGGTGGGGAATGTAGAATGTGATGGCAAGTTGGGCAACAGTGACCATGAGATGATTGAGTTCAGGATCCTGAGGAAAAGAAGGAAGGAGAGCAGCAGAGCAAGGACCCTAGAATGCAACAAAGCAGACTCTGACTCCCTCAGGGGACTGGTGGGCACGATCCCCTGGGAGGCCAGTTTGAGGAGAAATGAGTCCAGGAGAGCTGGTTGTATTTTAAAGAAACCTTACTGAGGGCGCAGGAACTAACCCATCCTGATGAGCAGGAAGAATAGTAAACGTGGCAAGCAACCACCCTGGCTTAGCAGAGAACTCTTCAGTGAGCTTAAACAGAAAAAGGAAGCTTATAAGAAGTGGAAGCTTGGATGAATGATAGGGAGGAGTATAAGAGCATTGTTCAGGCATGCAGGGATGAAGTCAGGAAGGCCAAAGTGCAAGTGGACTTGCAGCTAGCAAGGGACATGAAGGGTAACAAGAAGAGTTTCTACAAGTATGCTAGCAAGAGGAAGGTCAGGGACGGTGTGAGTCCCTTACTGAATGTGGGAGGCAACCTAGTGAGAGATGATGAGGAGAAGGCTAAATTACTCAATGCCCTTTTTACCTCAGTCTTCACAGGTAAGGTCAGCTCCCAGACTACTGCACTTGGCAGCAAAGTTTGGGGAGAAGGCAAGCAACTGACAGTAGCAAAAGAACAAGTTAGGGACTATTTAGAAAAGCTGGCTGTGTACAAGTCCATGAGGCTGGACAGGAATCACCCTAGAGTGCTAAGGGAGTTGGCTGATGTGATTATCTAGACATTATCTTTGAAAGCTACTGGCCATTATCTTTGAAAACTCGTGGCAATTGGGAGAGGTCCAGGACAATTGGAAAAGGTCAAATATAGTGCCCATCTTTAAGAAAGGGAAGAAGGAGGATCCAGGGAACTACAGACCAGTCAGCCTCACCTCAGTCCCTGGAAAATCATGGAGCAGGTCCTCAAGGACTTAATTTCTAAGCACTTGGAGGAGAAAGTGATCAGGAACAGTCAGCATGGATTCACCAAGGGCAAGTCATGCCTGACCAACCTGATTGCCTTCTATGATGAGATGACTGGCTCTGTGGGTGAGGGGAAAACAGTGGATGTAATATACCTTGACTTTAGCAAGGCTTTTGATACTATCTCTCACAGCATTCTTGCAAGAAAGCTGAGGAAGTATGGGTTGGATGAATAACTACAAGGTGGACAGAAAGCTGGCTGGATTGTTGGGCTCAGCTGGTAGTATTCAATGACTCAATATCTAATTGACAGCCAGTATCAAGCAGAGTGCCCCAGGGGTTGGTCCTGGGGCTGGTTTTGTTCAATAGCTTCGTTAATGACCTGGAAGATGGAATGGATTGCACCCTCAGGAAGTTTGTAGATGACACCAAGCTGAGGGGGTATAGTGGATACACTGGAGGGTAAGGCTAAGATTCAGACGGACCTAGACAAATTGGAGGACTGGGCCAAAAGAAATCTCATGAGGTTCAACAAGGACAAGTGCAAAGTCCTGCACTTAGGATGGAAGAATCCCATGCACCGCTGCAGAAAAGGACCTGGGGGTTACAGTGGACAATAAGCCGGATATGAGTCAGCAGTGTGCCCTTGTTGCCAAGAAGGCTAACAGCATACTGGGCTGCATTAGTAGGAGTGTTGCCAGCAGATTGAAGGAAGTACTTATTCTGCTTTATTCTTCACTAGTGAGGCCATATCTGGAGTACTGTGTCCAGTTTTTGGGGCCCCCACTACAGAAAGGATGTGGACAAATTGGAGAGAGTCCAGCAGAGGGCAACAAAAATGGTGAAGAAGCTGGGCACATGACTTTTGAGGAGAGGCTCAGGGAACTGGGTTTATTTAGTCTGGAGAAGAGAAGACTGAGGAGGGTAGAGGGTCATAGTAGCCTTTAACTACCTGAAGGGTGGTTCCAGAGAGGATGGAGCTGGACTGTTCTCCGTGGTGGCAGATGACAGAACAAGGAGCAATGGTCTCAAGTTTCAGTAAGGGCAATTTAAGTTGGATATTAGGAAAACTCTCTCACTGGGAGGGTTCTGTGAAGCACTGGAACAGGTTCCCTAGAGAAGTGAAATTTCCAGCTTTCAAGGTTTTTAATACCCAGCTTGAGAAAGCCCTGGCTGGAATGATCTAGTTGGGGATGGTCCTGCTTTGAGCAGGGGGTTGGACTAGATGGCCTCCTGAGGTCCCTTCCAACCCGCATTTTCTATGATTCTATGACCCAGACCCAGCTCCACGTGCTTCACATGAATAAATTCCAGAACAGATTGCTCCAGAGTTAATTGCTTCTGGGCACATGTTCAAACAGTGTGCTCAGGAGCAAAAAACTCCAGAGCAATAAGCTCTGGAGCTTATTCATGCACAATAATAGCATGTGTAGATGTGCCCTAAGAACAAGATAAATTAAATCACTTTCCCCTCCCCCCCCCCCCCCAAAAAAAAAAAAAAAAAGAATAAGAAAGCTTGCAAAGAAAGAATTATTTTGGGTACTCCACCTTTCCTGCAATGGAAATATTAATAAGAAGGCTTCAGTATCAGTCAGTATCTTGAAAATCTCTTAGAATCACTGGACAGTATTTATAGCAACTGTCATTTTTTTTAGCAAGAGAATCTCATTATAAAACATTGGCAGAAACCAACTGAAAAGAGCTGCTTTTATAAAGATTTGCACGTTTTATTTATTTATCTCCACAACCATGGGCCCTGCAACCATTTCCTCTTCACCTTGCAAGGAGCTGCATTTGGGTATAAGGCTCAAACTTACACCCATGGAAGACAGCAGGGAGTTGCTAGTGGCTGCCATGATGCTGCTTGCCGTGAGCAGTCCCACTGAAGTCAAAGGGTCTGCTTAGAAGCAAAACATCCAGTCAGAAGTGCACACAGGATTGGATTCCAGGTATATACTTTTATACTATGAGACCAATAAGACAGGATGCTCAGGATCCTAGAGCACTGATCTAGAGTCACATTTTTAATGTGTTAAATTAAACATAAAGGAAATGGAAAAATCGGGCAGTAACCAAGTTGTGCCCAAGTTATTCAAAACACAATAAAGGTTTTAAATTAAACTGTGGCATCTTCCACTACGATGATAATGTTTTCCATTCCCACCATCTAGGAAATACAATGGTACATGGGAATTAATGAAAGAATTGCTATTTTTTCATGCATATACCTCAATAACTATTACTGTGCATAATGGTGCCTAGGAAATTATACAATGTTTGAGAACAGATGTTAATTTTAAGGCTGAAATAACACTAGTGATGAGAGCTTGCTTATTACAGCTCGACTTCCCAATAAAGAATATACTATGCTCTCCAACATGTAACAGAGCCCTGCTTCTT
Organism: Alligator sinensis; assembly: GCF_000455745.1. NCBI lineage: Eukaryota > Metazoa > Chordata > Crocodylia > Alligatoridae > Alligator > Alligator sinensis. The sequence continues at coordinate 1,385,059 of NW_005841994.1, forward strand.
TGTAATCTTGCGCCAAGCTAAGATATGCATGTGGCAAGGAACTGATGTCATGTGCATTCATTATACACTGTAGGAATCATTTCACTTTTAAAATTAGTTGGTTTTCACTCAGCACTTATATTCCAACTTTAGTTGCACTAGTGTAAATCCAGTGCATTTTCATTAACAGAAATGAAAGCTGAGTGCACTTTTTAATGTTAAGGCTTTGAAGGAAAAAGGAAAATGACGGAATGCCAGGTTGTAAGATAATAAATAAATGTATAGCACTGTATTGTAATTCACCGCTCACATTTTAAAACCTGTATAGATTTTGGAGCTAGCATTTTCAAAAGCATTCAGTGTTAAAGTTGAGTAAATGGGATTTCATGCAAAACTACATTGGTGGGGAGATTCATATCATCTCCATTTTGAAAAAAACAAACTATGGATTGGGTCTCTCTGAACACTTGTGGAACCATTAACAACAAGCCCGTGTGACCATGTGAAACAGGGGTGTCTCCTTTGGGATGTATCATTTCAGTAAAGTCTGTAGATAGAATTCAGCTGTGGTAGTAACACACAGTACAGTCAGTAGAGAAGACGGTTCCTCTCCTTTTCACATATTTAGTAAGTGGGATCCAGACTGCTCTGGAGAATGGATAAGAACTTGTTAAATAGCTCAGAGTGCTCCTGAGAGGGGTGGGTTAGGAAGTATTCAAATACCAGACAAAGAGGAAGAGGAATTAGAGCCAACCAAATGGTTAATTACACAGCAAGAATCAAATAAACCAAGCACTTGAAAAGGGCACTGAGATAATCCTGTGACAGACATGCCTACCAAAGAGGAAGCTAAATCTGTTTAGCTTTAAAGCACCTACTGCTACAATAAGTAAGTCACACCTTTGTCATTTTATGCCTTAACCTTGCTACCCATTCTCCCTTCACTCCAGGGAGCTACTGCTGAGAGTAAAGTTTGCTCGCATAAGTGAGGTTTACAAGGGGGGTTTACAAGGTTCTGGTCTTGACTCTGTGGCTAAACTTGTGGCAATTCCACCTGCTGTGCACAATATCTTTACAACATAAAACAAGTTGGACTAGCCTTAAATCAAACATATGTATTTCTCTACTTAGAAAGCACTGACTGCACACCCATTACAATGCAGCTCTGTTCTGTACAAACTGGAAGCTCTTGTGTACAAAACAGAGCTGGATTCATTGGCTCAGAGAGAAGCAGGTGCTCTTGTAAATAAAAGCACATAGACAAAAGAGAATAAGACAGGAGAGGAGTGCTGATGAATAGGTGGAGTGACCCATAGAAACAGATCTGAAACAGAACTGAGAACGTTGGGACCAGAAGAAAACCAGTGTCTGCGTTTGGAGAGTGAGTTTTGTAGGCAATGCCTTGACTTAGCTCCACTTTGAAGTCAAGATCTTGCAAAGAGCTGAAAATTTGAGAAAGGTGTCAACAGTTTTGAATAGGCACAGCAGGGGTTATAATCAGGTCTGTCAGTCCCAGGGAAACAAGGGTCTTATATAACATAAAGCAGATTAAAATAAATCAGTGTGAGTCAAGAAAGCATTTTGCAGTGTTGTGCCAGAGCTAAAATGTAAAAATACACAATAACATATGGAAATATGTAAAAGTGAGGATTCCAGTATTTATATTGGTACATTTTAGTGAGGCTGAGATCACACAAGTGCAGATCTGTATTTATGGAGATAGTGTTTCTTGATTTAAGTGATCTTCCTTTATTTGGTTTTTTCTTTTGTCATGTTCATTTGATGACCAAAAGAGAGCATGGATATGGATGTGCGCTTAAGAAAGGGCCACTTTCTGAGTTTTTATCCAGTCTTTGCTTAGGCAAACTCCCAGTAAAATTACTGGCCCAGAATCAGGACTTGGTAAAAACTCAAAGACTTCATAGTTTGGGCCAAGTTTTGTGAATGAAAAGGTGGCTTTCACAGGAGAGGATACATACTGAATCTCTTCTTGACTTCAAGCTCTTTTCTCTGTGGTAAAGATAATTCTCAGAGCAGGGGAAAAGAAAGTCCTTCTGCCATGAAGCAGAAGGCAGGCAGGCAACAAGCATCTGGTAAAGGGGCACAACTGACTTCATTTTTTCGCAAAAAATTATAAAGCTGTGTGAACAGGCAGAGGCATAGCTGAGCTGTTCTGTGCATTGGATATTAGTAGCACATGGGGAAGCAGCAGTGGCCAGGTCATTGCTGCTGGCAATGGCAGCAGCTACTTTTTTTGCATCTCACCCCCTCCCCAAGTCAGCACCAGAGGCTGCTGCCATGCTTACCCCGGTTTAGTTATACTACTGGAAACAGGCATGTGTACCTGACAGAGTTAGGCACATAACAGTTTCAGTTGAGAGACACGCTGATGTCTCTTACACTAGTAGTTTCTTCTTTTGCACACATGCTTAGCCAGAGGATATACAAGCTTGCCTTCTTGTGGCATTTTCTTTGTTGTGGGAAGGCAACCCAAAGGACATGGAATCATGAATTTGTGCCAGTCCTAACAGCCCCAGTGCTGTGACACTTACTTGAGAATCAGGGTGACTTACTTCATAGCTATACCCTTGATTTTAGTGTGATCGCTTGCATAGCACAATACCCTTCTGTGTAGAAGGGGCAGAATTGGGCCCCAAATCAATTTTATTTCATAACTGAGTTTTTAAAATGCCAGTAAAAATGGTTTTGATCTTTCAATTCCTATGCAAGCCAGTGTCCATCCATATAAAGGACTATCAGTTGCCAGGAGGGTCAGAAGAGCATTGTGTTCCATTGCTCTGTTAAATCCAGTCCGACAATCTTTTCACAGGTAAAATTTCTGTTGACTTGGGTGGGAGTCACAGAGAGAAGGGCAGCAGGGTCACCCAGTGGTTTCAAACTTTCCATGGGGCAGCAATCCCCCAATCTTTTCATTTTGTGAAGCAGTGTGAGAGGGAATGAGACTCACTGGCCATTTTGCTTCACAGTACGTACTGTTCGACTCAGAATGTCTCATTCAGCTGATATGCTGAAGGGCTCTGTGTAGGTCATAGCTCAAAAACCACTACTGTAACCTATTGGTTAAATGCATAGAGATGAGATATATTTCTAGATTGGAAGCCGGCATATATGCAATTAAAATAACAATATAACACACCACAATGTGCAGCCATAAGTATTCTATAAAGTCAATTTTAGCCAGATTTACATTTTGGCACGGATGTATTTTCCACTTTCAGGTAATCTCCATGAAGATCTCAGATCACCTTTTTTAACAGACCCCTCCAAACTGGCAATTATCTCCCATCAGCAGTGCTATACATAGTGTGGACATAATTGGCTCCAGTTCACCAAATGTTATAAACTGGTCCAACTGCACTAAAGCCAATTTGAGCAAAGCTGATTTACCTCAGCTGAGGATTTGGCCCCTAATATTTATATTACCTACTTGTTAAACCTTCAATTAGGCATCATACTATGACCCAATATGCACTAGAGCTTTAAGCTGCCTTTCCAGATAAAGACTGGCTGGAGTCAATTTAGTTTTTGTCTTTAAAAAGAAAAATAGTGTAACGTGCAGTACAGTAAGCAGAGAAAATATGTTCTGTCAGTTGCTGCAAAAGGAGCTGGAGGTCATAGGTTGAATTTGACCCCTTTAAGAGCGCGCACTCCATTCTGATAAATCAGATCACAAGAAAGCAGAGCTATCCTGCCAGGCAGATTAAAGTTGATGCACAGCCTGTTAGCTGCATTTATTAACATGAATCCAAGCACTGAGAAACTCCCTGAAGGAAAAGTAGTTGAGGGGGAAATGCAAATGCAATCCATACATTTTGTTACTCCAGAACTGGGGGAACTTAGCAACAGCAGACTCCCTGAGATGCGCTCTCCTACACTCCAGTAAACCAAGAGGTGTGGGATCCCACTTTGAGCATCAAACATTCTGGAGTGCAGATGTCTTTATCTGTGGAGAAAATGGATTTCACGGGCCCCTGCAGGATTTTAAATTGCAGCATGTGGTGTCCTTATTGACATCTTGCTAAGAATCCGGGGCCGCACATGCTCGAGTTGGTGGAAGATGTTGATTGTATTACATGATGTTGCAATCCCACGTAGCCTGAAAACAATCAGATACAAAAAAATATCAGTAAAGAGCAACCATGTACTCCCACGATCTTAGGCACAAATGCCCAGAGGTGCTTACAGGCACAGAGACAAGCCCTGGGCGCTCCACAAGAAGTTGCTACTGCTTTCTTCCTCCTCCTAGCCAGCATTATGGTGAAGAAGTTGCTTGACTGGTGTGGGTTAGTACCTATTAGCTATGTGGAAGAAGAGAGGTTTTAGAAGAGAAATGAATCCCCTTTAGAAGGGACTGAGGCAGTAGAAAAGGGAGGTTATTCTGTGCTTTCGGGAAACACAGACGAAGATGCAGAGGTAGAAAATGGGAGAAAACTGCTTTACTGGCAGAGCAAGGAGCGAGACATGAAAAGAACACCAAGGTCTTAGGGTGGATTTGTGTAGAGCTTGAAGTCTTGTCTGCTTTCTTAAAGAAAGTGTCCAAGGAAGTATCCAAGGAACTTGTTCGCTGGCATACGTCAGATCAAGCGTTGTAAAAAGTCAAAACTGACATCAGAAAGTTAGAAACATTGTAAATGTGAAACGTTTAACTTGAAACATTGTAAGTCGAGGACTGCCTGTATATTAATTAGATTTGCACACACGTGAAGAGGCTAGACACACTGGCTTAAAACACAAGTGCTAAAATCCTGCCATGAGAGGATCCAATAGCATCTGCTACCTACCAGAGGCAGCTGCTCATTGCTGCCTCCTCTTGGATAGAAGCAGGGGGTGAAGGGTAGGGCTGGCTGTGAGATTCAGAAAAGCTTAAATAACTGTTCCCTCTCTTTCCTTTATACATCTCTCTGCTACTTACACTTTTGTAAGAAGAATGCCCAATCCAAAAAAAAAAAACACTGGCAGAAAATTTTCCACTGCCTTTTCTGTCTAAGAGTTTCAATGAGAAGGCGAGGTTGTACATCTGCATCTACATCTTAGCTCCAAATGTTTTGTCTCACTCTTCTGTGGTCTGTGCAATCCACAGAGGTCTGTTACTGGTAGGGTCCTGGTTAGAAATATCATTTTCAGGGGACTGAAGTTCAAACGCCATGTGCAGCAAGATAGATAAAACCTCAACACACCGTATGTTAGTCCAGGCACAAATTTTAATATTGACTTTTACACAAATCAGCTTGTGATTTGAAGATTAAGAGATGCAAACAATATAATTTTTCTTGGTGCAGCAAGGGAGAGGCAGGAGATGCAGGGCATCTTGCTGAAGGGCACAGACCTGCATAGCCACCAAACTTGCCTGCTATTAAACAATTTTAAACGACAGGGATCTATGCTATGAAATACAATCTAACCTTGTTTATCAGGCAAGCATATTTTATTGCCTTCCGAGTCATTTAAAAATGCATTGTAATTTTTCAAAACATTGGAAGGGCTGGGATATTTCTGAAATACCATAGATATTGGGTTGTAGAACGGCTGGAATATTTCTGAAATACCATAGATATTGGGTTGTTTAAAGGTTCTCCCAAGCCTGATATAAATTTAGAAACTGTCTCTGCAGTCAGCTCATTGAAAACAAAAGCTAAAATCCCACAATAATATTTCACAGGCAACTCTGTCTATGAATCAGCATTCATTAACTTTTTATCTTAAGCAACAAAGGAAATTGGTTTTTATGTTCTTTTCATACTGTGGACAAGACAAAATCCACAGCAGCTAAACAACCTGGAAGCTTCTTCATCTTTCTTGCTAAATTCAGTCCTTCTCAGGCTGCGTCCCATTAGTTCTCCAACGGCAAATCCGAGAAAATAATTAAAACTTTAATTTATTTATACATCTTCTGTATAGATATTATAGATCCAACAATTGCTGTCTTTGTAATTTATTCATGCAATGTCCTTCAGGAACCTATTGCAACCAGACATGTGAGAGTGGATGCCTGTCCCTCTAGCAAAGCAAATCAAATGCTCATATCACTGAATTATTAAGCTGGAGCCAACAGACTATATCTAGAGGGCTAGGAGAGCCTGCTGCAGGGTTCCTAAAACCCTGCAAAGCTGGCTGGCAACACATGTATCTGAAGAGCACAAGCAGCAGAGCTAGTTGGTGACTTAGAGCCAAGGAACAATTACACTTTGCTTAATCCTTTCAATAAACGTGTAGGACACATTTCCAGCTGCAGAATCCATTGTACAGCGAGTGCATTATTGAATCACATTTCTTTTCCTGAGGCTCATCCTTTAACATGACAGGCTTGGAGATGGAACAAAGGTCCTTTTATTCAGTTTGCTGGTTGTAATTTCTTTTTTTCACAAGGAAGCGGCTATTTTTTGCTTGAATATGTAATAGCTACCTCCACCTGGGTGATAGGCACCTCCCATGACTCTCTGGGACTACCTGACAACTGCAGAGCTGCAATTTTAATAGACTCCGAGTAGTTTTCTCGAAGAGAAGCCTTAAAAACTCCCCAAGGAGAGATCATCAAGCCGAATGGTCCCTGGTGCAGGATTTATTAGCAGGCAGGATGGGGAGGTTGATTAGCCTGCGTGGCTGAACAGACATGCTGTCAGACAGGCCTCTTAATCCAATCAGTTACCTGTCGGAGGGGAACTGTCTTGGGTTCCCAAGCACAGCACATCCATAGCATGCCACTCCAAGCCTGCATTC
>NW_005841994.1:1391806-1400278 GCF_000455745.1 Alligator sinensis
CTGCCACTACCAAGAGTGCTTTCCCTGACCAAGGAAACTTCTTTTTAACCATCAGACATATTTGGGAGGAACTTTCCTATAGGAGCATGAGTGAAGGTCAAAGTACATGCTGAAAGCCGGCCTCCTCTTAAAATAATTTAAGATCAGAATCTATGAAGTCCTGCTGGAAAAGCCTGATCCATGCAGAATTATATCGCTTGGACTCTGTGACTGACACCTTGAAAATTCTGGCCTATTACGTTTTTCGGTCGCTTTCCTTTTTTCCTGGTGGCAAAGACTAACAGTCATGATAGAAGTGATTCCAAATCTCAGCATGTGCATGTTCAGAACTAATGAATAGAGCTGCACCCAAAGGATCAGAACCTGGGTTGAGCAGAAAGCTCCTGAAAAAGAATTAAAATTGATTAACCAGGTTTCCCTTAGCTTATGGCATTTTATACTGGATTCCACCAGAAGTGAGGTTAACAGAGAGAGGAGTCTTCATGAGGATAAAAAGCAGGAAAAAAAAAAATGCATGCAACAAAGCTAAAACACAGGGAAAAATACTATGGCAATTCAATGTATGTCATTTTAAAAAGAAATACAAATAATATAATATTCAGACTGAAGTATTCCAATAGCATTGTATGCAAATTAAAAGATATGGATCTCTCTTATATTTGATGAAGAATAAATATATATAAATATAGAGAGAGAGCATTATATGTTCTATAAATACATAAGAGCTCTAGTATATTTTTATATAGTCTAACATATTCTATACATAGTCAAATTGGGGCTTTTCTGTTACTCTTCAAAATTAGAAATAATTTTCAGTTAAAATAAAAGGGCTTGTCTTTGTATGCATAGAAAACAAAGATTTTCATAGGAGACATTGGAGTGCAACAAACAAGTAATGCACAAGGAAAGACTGGAAGATCTGGGATGATTTAAACTCAAGAAAAGAAAAGAGAGGCAAGGGGCTGGATAGCAATCTCTTCAAATACAAAAATAACTGTTGCAATGGTGATCAATTTCTCTCTGTGTACACAGGGGACATGAAAAGAAGTCATGGGCTTAAATTGCAAGGAAGGAGATTAAGAACAACTTTCTAACTTTGAGGGTGGTTTCACACTGGAACAGATTACCTAGAGAGGCCAGAATCCCTGGGCATGTGTACATATGCATTTAAACGTGCCTAAATACAATATCCATTAGCTTAATGCACATTAAGCGTGTTTAGACAGGTGTCTACATGTACGAGTGTTAAAACACATTAACACTGTGTGTGGACTGATTGGGACTCAAGTTAGTCCCAAATCAGTCCACACACACAGCGTTAATGTGCTTTAAAGCGTCTACACATTCATTAATGAGTTTTAACTATTTGCACCTACATTTGATATCTGCATTTGCAGGTATCAAATGTAGGTGCAAATTGCCTAAATTTGCCATGTTTAAAGCGTATTAAGGGTGCACATGTGTAAATGCACACCCTAATGTGCCTTACATTTAGGCTAATGTACCTTAAAGCGTGTTGTGTAGACATGCCCCTGTCACTAAAAGTTTTTAAATTCAATTTAGATAAACACTTGGCTTTGATGATTTAGGCAGAAATAATCAAGCCTTGAGCAGGGGGTTGGACTAGATGAACTCCTGAGGGCCCTTCCAGCCACATTCTTCCATGATTCAGAATATATTTTTAAATTTATCCATAAATAAGTTAAAACGTATGAAGCTTATTAGATGAAGTAACTTCTTGATGCAAGATGTGATCAAGGAGATAGTTTCACCAAATTTGCCCCAAATGCATGCATGTATGTATGTGCACACATGAGCGAGAGAGAGAGAATATCTACATATTCCCCAAAAAACTATGTTCAAAGAACACTGTTAAAACCAAAATAAAAAATTAGGAAGTGCCAGAATTAAGATTACTTGTGCAAACTAGGTTCTTTCTATGTGTAACCCTCACCAGCATACTACACCAGGCGGTATGCCAGATTCTAGATCCTCAGGGTGCCAGTAGCCCTTGGAACCCACTCAGACAGGTCTGCTGACTGAAATGTCCCTTGGAGAGGTGTGTTCCTCACCCTCACTGCCCAAGAATGGACTTTAAGTCCAATAAACAAATGTGTTTCTTTATTATACACAGCTATATACAGAAAAGGAATGATTAATCAAGAGAAGAAATATATATGTATGTAATATCAATAATTAATAAACCATCAATTTGAATAGAATTTACAACTGCAACCATAGATAATTCTACCACACTGGGTTGTCCCACTTGCATCAAACAACACTTCAAAACAGTCCCCCCCTCCCCACCACATAACCCAGGGGGATTTCCCTCTAGTCATACTCCACTTCCCATAACAATAAATGGCAATACAGCTTTAACTATGATCCACCACTAGATGGCAGAGGTGAGGCTTCTTCTGCTTCGGTGAGGGTGGACTCTGCTCTTTCTTGGTAACTCAGCAAAAAAAAGTCTCTAATCAGCCACTGCAGGCAATAGGCTTCTTTTCTTTAGTTTTCTGAAAAATACACCTCTTGCAAACACTAGGGGTTGTGTCCCCTCCCACACCCATGCAGATTTGGGATTCTCCCAGCCTGCTCCCTCTCTGGGCTGTCTCTCTCCCCCACCACCTCCACATGCAGACACGATGTTTGCTCTGCAAGCTTCTGTCCCCGCAGTGCAAGACTTTCCAGCCCAAATAGAGGAGCTCCTTCTGCAGGTCCCTGACCAGGCAGCTTCTTCCAGCTCCCAGCTAGCTTACCAACCCCTCCCGTACCTGTGTCCCTGATTGCACAGCTCTGACCCAGGTGAGGAATCAGCCTCTCCTGGGATGACTCGGGCTCTCTTCTGTCCTGAAGTCTGCTCCCCAGCAAGCCTTAGCTCTGTCCCCTCTGCCTGGGGGGAAGGAGGGGCTGAGTCTCTGCCCCTCTCTCCAGGCTGGTGTAGCTCTCCTGCCGTGTCTTGCTCCAGCTGCTTTTCCCTCCCTCAGCTTTTATGGCTCCATAGTAGCCTATCAGAGCCCGGGGTTTGCAATGGGGGCTCTGGTTACAGTGAGGGCTGTCCCTATGGGGGTGCAAATTGGGGTGACTGCGCCAGGCCCTGCACTTTATGGGTCCCTGTGGAGCTGGGCAGAGCGGCCGTGGCAACTCCATGCTGCCGCCACCGGCTTTGTGTCTGGTCACTCGCTACCTGCTGCCAATGGCAGCAGCAGCTTCTTTGGGTCCGGGGCGTGCAGGATTGGGGTGGGGGCAGGGCCCCACATGGACTGATTTGCCCCGGGCCCCGCACCCTGCTCAGGTCAGCTCTGGTTACAGTTCAAATCCTCCAGTAAAAAGCATGCATTGTGCACATCATACCCTCCGTTTGGAAAAGCTATTGCACCTGCTGCAAATTTTTTGCTGCCTTTCTTGCAAAGTTCTTAGGCACAGCTCACCCACTCAGTTTGCAGCCAGGCAAGCCTTTACAGCTGTTACATATGTTCTATTCCCAACTTTTCTAGAAGTCTTGTGTTGCCTGTAAGCTACTCTTGCAACTACTGGGGCAACTGTCTATAGGTTGAGGGGCCTGGGATGACAATAGTGAAGATGGTAAGGTGGAAGCCCCATGAAGGCTTGGCTGGAAGATCAGCATGCTCACTTAATTTGGTAGTAGCTCTGGGTGGCTGAAGCATGCTCTACAGATGTCATGCTTGAATGGCTGAATATTCTCTCAGAAGCTCACCTGAACATGTGGAAATGCCTATTTTCTGAGAATTATAATAGTCCATACTAGGCAGATTTTCTTTGGTTGGAGTAAAAAAAATCACTGCCAGCACCCTAGAACTATCCTTATGGCAAATTTCAAGTTTATGCTCCACAGAATAGAGGCTAGAAGAGCTCTTCAAAGAGAGGTTGGAGGAAAAAAGACCAATACTAGCAAAACAGCATATTGTTTTTCTAAATTTGTGCTTGGAAATGTTTGATCTGTTTACCCTGTGATTAAAGGTGAATTTTACCAAAAATGTTTTGTAGAAAAAGCATATACACTTTGCACCATTCTCTTTATCTCCCCTCTTTCTGCAAAATCCACATGTAAAATTAGGCAAACTTGAACCTGTTGGAAAACCAGGGTCTGATCCTGTCAATTCTTAGTGGGGGGGGAGAGGGAAGAAAAATCCGTACTTTGTCAGGCTTGTCAGAATGTGCTCCTATGCAGAGGTTCCTACAGTGGCATTATCTAGACACCAGAACAGAGCCTGGTGAGGTTGGAAAAACCTGCCTGAGATGGGCAAGTTTGATTGAAACAAACAAACAAAATAAAAATTCTTGAGGATTACAAGTCCTGAGATTATGATGAATTAGTCAACAGAGGGTAAATGACATTATTTGTAACCCCTTCTTATTCTGGAGCTCTCAAAATTGATGTCAAAATATAAAAACGTTTGTATCTGTGAGGGTTGTACTCTACTTGTTGTTCTGTCTTCCTGCTCCCCCCTGACTACTTTCAGATACAGACGGACTTTTTATGAAATTTCTCAGCTATTTTGGTTGTGGAGTCGAATGTTCAAAAGTTAGGAAGTACCAGACTTACAGCTGTCCATACAAAAGAAAAAAAAATCACAAAAGCCTTTTATAATGGAAAATGTCAAAGTATCCTAAATACAGAGCTTGCAACCAGCTTTTCCTATCAGAATACCATATGCTGAAGTAGAGTGCCTTTCAGACAAATAACCCAGTGACTCAGTAGCATGTACAGGTGCACATCGGGGACTCACAACTGGCTCAGGGCTTAGGGAATGTGAAGATGTCAGAAAGGAGACGCATGTGAATGGAGATGAGTGCAACTTACAAAAGAAACAGGGTTTGTTTTCTTCCTTGCTCTTCAGGATTTATTGATTAAAAAAATAGGAAAAATTTATATTTGTGCTACATATTTACATTAGAATGTCAGGCTTGGTCTTCCCACCCTTTTTCCCCGGAAAACATGGCTGACTGCAGAACCAGCCAAGTTATGTCACTTGAGGGTGCAAGAAAGCAGGAACTGAACAGCTGATAAATGCAGATTACTAGGATGGTACTTTACACATGGAATACCACTGACTTTCATGGACCTCTGCCTTCCCCCCTGCAATTAGTGAAAACAAGATCAGAATCAGGCCCTGAAGCTTCAGGAATGAGGATCTCATTGCAAGTCTTTGGCCACAAATAGGAAGAGATATTATATATCTGCTATTGCTAAGTCAAAAAAAAAAAAGACTTCCCAAGGACTAGTTGTTTACCATTGCCATTTTTTAAATCATCTCAGCATATGCTTCTGCCCTATATATGATAATGAGGGAACCCATGTTTTGCAGCTCTTTGATTCAAATGCAGCTCTGCAGATTTGCTCCCAGCTCTGTTGGATATATTTCCTTTGGATACTGGGGGTGCATCCACACATGCAGGCACATGTACTTGCAGCAGCTCAAATAAAAGCTATGCAAATTTGAGCCGGGGCTTTTTGCCTCAGCACACATGCCCTGACATGCACTTTGGTGTGGGGCAAATTGTGCCACTTGGGCAAAATAACCCTGCCCAACTCCTCCCGGAACTGCAGCCAGAGGGAGCTAGAGCCTGGGGCCAGCACAGCAGTATAAAAAGCTGCCCTGGCAAGTAGTTCAGGACTTCTCGCTCTCAGGAGCTTCTGGGGCCCAGCCAAATGGTACCTGGGGACACTAGCCCTTGTGCCAGCTGGAGTGCTGAAGCAGCCCCGAGAGTTCCCGGCAGCATCTACCCACTGCAGCAGTCATAGTTTCATAGTTTTAGGGTCGGAAGGGACCTAATAGATCTTCTAGTCCGACCCCCCGCCAGGGCGGGAGAACAACAAAAAACCCTAAAAACAAAAACGGGACTCAAATGAGTCCAGCCAGGTAGGTATCCAGCCTCTTCTTAAAGACCCCCAGGGTAGGGGCCAGCACCACCTCCCTTGGAAGTTGGTTCCAGCTCCTAGCCACCCTAACTGTGAAGTAATTTTTTCGGATGTCCAATCTGTACCTCCTCTCCATCAACTTGTGCCCATTACTCCTTGTTATGCCAGCGGGGGCTAGGGGAAACAGCGTCTCCCCCAAACCCTTCTGGTTCCCCCTAGTGAGTTTATAGACGGTCACCAGGTCCCCCCTCAGCCTTCTCTTGTGGAGGCTGAATAGGTTCAGGTCCCGCAGTCTCTCACTGTAGGGTCTGCCCTGTTGTCCCCGGATCATGCGGGTGGCCCTCCTCTGGACCCTCTCCATGTTGTCCACATCCCTCCTGAAATGGGGCGCACAGAACTGGACACAATACTCCAGCTGCGGCCTGACCAGCGTCGCATAGAGGGGGAGGATCACCTCCCTGGCTCTACTCGAGATGCACCTGTGGATGCACGACAAGGTCCGGTTAGCCCTGCCAACCATGACCTCGCATTGTCGGCCCATGTTCATCTTGGAGTCAATAATGACACCAAGATCCCTTTCCGCCTCCGTGCTCTCAAGTAGGGAGTTCCCCATCGTATAAGTGTGCTGCTGGTTCCTACTACCCAAGTGCAGCACCCTGCACTTGTCCGTATTGAAACACATCCTGTTCCTGTTTGCCCACCCCTGTAACCTATCCAGATCCTTCTGCAATCTCTCTCTCCCTGCTAGCGTGCTCACCTCCCCCCAAATTTTGGTGTCATCAGCGAATTTAAACAGGTTGCTTTCCACCCCAACATCAAGATCGCTGATGAAGAAATTGAACAGCGCAGGCCCCAGGACCGAGCCCTGGGGGACTCCACTACCCACCTCCCCCCAAGTCGAGTATGATCCATCCACCACCACCCTCTGAGTGCGACCCTTCAGCCAATCTGCAATCCATCTGACTGTGTAGGCATCTATGCCACAGTCGCCTAGTTTATTAATTAGGATGGGGTGAGAGACGGTGTCAAAGGCCTTGCTGAAGTCCAGAAAGACTACATCCACCGCGACACCTGCGTCCATGGCCTTTGTGACCTGATCATAAAAGGCAATCAGGTTGGTCTGACATGATCTCCCCCTAATAAATCCATGCTGATTGCCCCTGAGCATCATCTCGGATGCCGGCCCATCACAAATGTGCTCCTTGATGATCTTCTCAAAGAGTTTCCCCAGGATTGAGGTAAGACTGACGGGCCTATAATTGCCCGGGTCCTCCCTTTTCCCTTTTTTGAAGATGGGGACCACATTAGCTACCTTCCAATCGTCTGGCACCTGGCCCAAGCACCACGATCGCTCGTAGAGCCGTGCCAGGGGCCCTGCAATAACCCCAGCTAGCTCCCTCAGCACCCTGGGGTGGAGAGCATCCGGACCCGCTGACTTGAACGCGTCCAGCCCCTCCAGAAGCTCTCTAACCCGGTCCTCCCCAACCTGAGGTCTGAAGGCGATCCCCTCGCGTCCGGCTTCTATCACAGCAGGGAAGTCCCGGTCCCTGCACAAGAAAACGGAGGTGAAGAATTGGTTAAAGAGGTCCGCTTTATCCTCTGACGCAACCACCAGATTGCCCCGCATATCCTGCAGGGGCCCCACATACAGTTTTAAAGCAATTTGGAAGCCTACCAGTGCCTCCATCATTTTAATAAAATACATTTTAAATATCTATTTCAGTTTGGCATTGACTTTTGGCTTTTTTGTCATATTGAAAAACCAGAGCTACCCCTACCCCGTTCGCTCACCAGGATGTGCAGCGCTGAGCAGCACTGATATGCCAGTGTCCTGCCCCTATCCTTGCCCCTCACTCTCAACCCACAGCCTGCCCCCCATCCCAGTCCCCTCATTCCTGACCCACAGGGCCAGGTATGTGGGTGAGGAGGTTGTGGGGGTGGCTTGGGGGTGTGGGGTTTGTGGGGGAACTCCGGGTGTGGGTGTATAGGGGGAGCTGCTCAGGAGGGGTGGGTTCCCTGCCCCACGCAGAGTGCAGCCCCCCTGCACAGGTCATGGAATTCCCCCCCACAGGGCCACAGCCCCCCAACAGGGGCCACATGCTTCCCTCACAGGGGCTACTGCCCCCACCCCCACAGGGCCCACTTGCCCCTCACCTGACCTCATCCCCCACTGGCTCCCCCAGCCCTCCCTCTTGCTGCCCTACCCTGCCCCATCCCCCGCTTGCTCCCCCAGCCCTCCTGGTTGTTTCCCCACCTGGTCCCAACCCCCAATCACTGCCTCACCCATCCCCAGTGTCCCAGCACTCACCACCCCCCCCACAAACAAACAAAAAATCCTGCACTCACTGGCTGTAGCAGTGGTCATCGGGGCCTCTGGGGCCTCATAGCAGAGCCCCCCTGCATGGCGCAGGGCAGTGGGGGGCTGCGGGGAGTGGCTCAGGCTGCCTGGCACCCGCACTGCTGCTGTCAGATTACACTTGTGCAGTGTGGCTTGGCAGGGCACCGCATAGTGCTGTGCGCTGTCTAGTAGCTCAAGGCTGCTAGGGCTGAGCGGCGCCAGGTTCTGGGTGACAGCTGGAGCTGCC
>NW_005841994.1:1400309-1400598 GCF_000455745.1 Alligator sinensis
CGTGGCGCCGCCCCCCGCCCCCCCTGACAAAGCCGTACTGCACCCGTGCGATCTGACAGCGGCAGTGTGGGTGCCAGGTGGCTGGGGCCGTTCCCCACGGCCCCACGCCACATGGTGGGGGCTCTGCCATGAGGTCCCAGTGGCCCCAATGGCTGCTGCTACAGCTGGTGAGTGTGAGTGGGTTTTTTTGTTTGTTTGTATTTTGAGTGCCAGGATGCTAGGGCCAGGCAGGGCAGTGATCATGGGGGATGGGATCGCGTGGGGGAAAGATTGAGAGCGATGGGGGAGT
>NW_005841994.1:1400629-1413862 GCF_000455745.1 Alligator sinensis
GGGGAGCCAGCAGGGACTGGGGCCAGGTGGGGGTCCCCCATGGTCCCCACCTACTCTAATCCCCCCTCACTCCCTACTTATCACACACAGAGCCTGGGTTCAGGTCCCTGCAGCTGGCATACTGCTTGCTGTGCACGGGCAGGCAGCATGCTTCAGTACCAGGACAAGGGCCAGCTATAGAGACACTCTGGCTGATTACCAGAGTATCTCTGTGGAGGACCTGAGTGTCTGGTTGCCTCAGGACACGGTCTGGGACCATGCTTGCCCCACTGTTTCACGACACTTTTTCTTTTTGACCCCCAGATATCCAGGGGTCTAATTTTGCAAATTTGCAGTGCGGGGAACATGTTTTTGTTCCCGCATGTGCGTCTTGCAGCATCTCAAAGGGGTTTGAGATGCTTCAGGAGGCACGTGCACACTTGTGTGGACATGCCGGAGGTGGCCAAGGTCCCTGAAGGAACTCTAAACAAGCTCCATGCTGCCACAGGTGCCTAGCTTCCATTAGTCAAGCTAACTTATTTGTCACTACACTGTGCTGCTGGCACTAGACTGTGGTTGAGATTACATGTTACAGTTAGCACATGTTAATGCTAAAGAATGTTAGATTGTGTTAAAAATAGTACATGCTGCCAGCAGTCACACATTAAGAGTTAATACTCTTTCTAGAGTGCACTGTACCAGACCTGGTGCTAGAGGGCTGGCAGGCAGGGGCATAGCTAGGAACCACCAAGTTTGCTGTATGCCTGTCCTGCTTGCCAGTTCTCTAGCTGGAATATATGTCAGGGACTGGGAGGAAAAAGGGCCCCCTATGCCACGTGGATCATCCCCCCCAACCTCCAATCAGCCCCCTCCACCTCCCAAATCACTTCCATCCCCCACGATCACTCCTGGTATCCCCAAATTGCTCCCCCATTGGCCCTGGATGACCCACTACCACCCTGAACGCCCAGGTTGTCATCCTGCCACCCTGATCACCCCCTCTGACACACAATCACCCCTGCTCCCCAAATCACCCATGATTTCCCCCTATGCCCTTGCCACTGATCAACCCCTTTGCCCTTCTGTCCTGATCAGTACAAGATGGCAGTGACAGCAGCAGCAAAGGAAGAGAGGTTCCCATGACACCCTGCAGCCCATGTTGCCTCCACACACCCTGATCCAGCATCCCTAGTTGCCAGGCCCCAGCAGAAGTGGGGCAGAGGGGATGGAGGGTGGTAGTGAGGAGCTAGTGCAGAGCCCATGGGGGCTGGATCCAGATGCCTGGAGGTGACACAGGCTGCAGGGAGCCCAGTAGCAGGAAAGGAGAGGGGAACCCTACACCCCTGCTGCCACTACCATTGCTACTCTTGGGCTAATTGGGGCAGCAGGTCAATGATCTAGAAGTGGACGGGCCAATGGGGGAAGGAAGGGGTGATCAGGGGAGTGATTCAGTGGGTGGAGGAGGGAAGGGGGAGATCAGGGTGGCAAGGCAGCAATCTGGATTGTGGAGGAGAATGATGTGGCAGGGGCATGATCCAGGGGAGGAAGGGCTGATCAAGGGGTAGAGGGGGAAATCCTTTGTCCAATGGGGGCAGAGGATGCAATTTGGGGTGCCAGGGGTGGCAATCAGGCTGGGGGAGTGATTTGGATGGTAGGAGAGCAATCTGGAGACAATAGGGGTGAAAGGAGGCAATGCAGCAGGTGCGGCTGGTGAACTCAGACTGGTGGGGTGGTGGAGCATCCCATGGGAGCAGGTAGGGTTGGGGGGCAGGTTGCAGCTGGGAAGGAGCAGGAGGGTTTGCAGCCTCCCTGCTACTGGCTGGAGTGCCTGGCCTGCTGCAAAGCCCCAACCCCTGCCCAGCTACAACCCCCCCATCCCCCGCTCCTATGGGACACTTCACCACCCTACCAGTCTGAGTTCACCAGCCATGCCTGTAATGCAGGGAGGCAGCTGGGGGATAGGGGAGCAATCCAGGCAGTGAGGAGGGAACCAAGGTGGCAGAGGAGTGATCCAGGAGTTGAGAGACTAACTGGGGACGAGGGCAGCAATTTGGAGAGGTGGAAGTGGCAGCAGTCTGGCATTTCCCCACCCACCCATGACAGGCTGGCAGCTCCTCATTCGCTTTCCCCCTCTGCCCCAGACCCCTCCACTCCTGCCCCTACTCCCCATGCCCCCTTCCCTCTGGCCCCCTTCACCCCCATCTGCTTCCTGGTTGTCCCCAGCTGTAGAGGACTGTCAAGTCCTGGATGATAGCTAATCCACCTGGGAGCAGTGCCTCCTGGCATACTGGAGGGCTGTGAAATGGCAGTTTATATCAGGTGAACAGCTGGAAATTAACTTAATTTGACCTGGGTAGTGCAGTTTAAAGATGAGCCTCACCCCAAGTGGCATAACTTTAAGATGCCTAGAGAGCACTTACCATTTGCTAACAGCACTTAAAACATAAACAGTCACACATTAAGGCTTTTTAACATGGTCTAATTGTAATACGTAATCTCGCCCTCAACCTAGGCTCTTTCCATTTTATGCTTTCTTGTGACCATGAACGAAGGCCACTGCCACTTCTGCGGGTCCTTCACCTCTAGCAGTTTTGCACTGAATTTTAGTGTTTACTCGTGCTGTAACAGCTCTCACATGAACCAGACTTTTGCAGGGCAGTCATACTGCCAAATGACCCATTAGCTAGAGTGACTGGATTAGCAGCCTTCCTAGACCAGCAGTTGATAAACTATACCCTGCTGCTGTGCCCTCAGTGCACTACTAAAATGGGTCTCAACAGCTCTTCACCATCAGCCTACTCCTCTGATGGAACAGCCAACTTGAGTTTAAAGTAGCCTAACCTGAGGCAGAGAGCTTAGGGACACGTTACATGCTAAATGCACTTAAAATGCCAACATCCATGTGTTATCCTGCTTGAACACGTGGTAAGTACTCTTGTATGGTATCATATCATATCAAAATTATGCTTTTCAGAGCAAGGAGTATCTCCGGATGGTAGTAAGTAACACACGTTGAGCTAACGTGAGACTGATCCACAGAGATAATGTGATCATGATTGTAGTAAGCATTGCTGTGAAACCACTCAGAACTCTACCTCTTAGCACAGTAATGTTTATTACGATCTCAGTTAAAACACATGCTAAGGGTTGCATGCAGCATATGTGGACAGGAGTCAGGTGGGAGGCAGTGTTTCAGTTGTGCTTTGAACTTCTCCACTCTCAAGGTACATTTACACTGCATTCAGAGGTAGGACTGCAATGCAGGTAGGTCTAGCCACTCTGGCAGCAGTGTAACCGGGGGCTGGGCAACAAGTGGAACACTAGTCCCAGTCACTGATTTAAAAGGGTGCCATTCCCTACACTCAGTAGTTTATTTTTGGCTTGGTGGTGAGAGTGAACAGAATTCCAAGCCCATGTTGCTACAGAAGCAGCAGCAGCAGCCACAGCAGGAGCAGCTGCTGCCCAAGTGTGGAGAGGCAGGGCAGGTAAGACCCCCTTTCTTTTCCTCCCTCCCTCAATGGTAAGTAAAATCAATCTCTTCCACTCCCCACCCACCACCTCTCCCCCCCTGGCACTGAAGAAGCTTGCTAAACCTTTGCATGATGGCTGTCCGGTACAAGTTTAGGTAATGAAAAGAGCAAAGACGTAGTGACATGGGCTTCAGTGCAGGCTAGTTGCAAGATTGCAACTCAGGCCTCTGTAGGCTTCAACCATTTGCACAGAAGCCTGTGCTGTCCTGGCACCACTACTATTGTAATCTGAGCTCACTAGAATAAAACTAGCTTTGGTAGGTCTATAAGATGCAGCCACACCACCCAACACCAGGGTAAGTACACCCTTAATGTAATGATCTAGGTGAACTAAGAAGAGCAAAAAGCAATAGAAACATGTTCTGTGTATGTGTGTGTTACAGTCTTCTGCTAGGCCACATAAAAGAAATGGGGCAAGAAAAAGTTTGTTCATCAGTAAAGTCATCAGAAGAAAAGCATTTAATACTCACTTTTCAGAGTAGAAAAACACATTTAGTTACCTCCACTGAATAATGTATAAATGGAAACACAAACCCCTCTGGCTGTTTTTCTTCTTTCATTTAAAGTTCCCTTTCCTTTTGTTTTATTCTTAGCGGGTCCTTTGTTTTCACCTCCTGTTCCCCTCAGTGACACAGACTATTTGTACACCTACCTCAGCAGCTAACTGAACAGGAGCCATTTCATGGCTGGTCACTTCCTTGGAAAAGCTGTTTTTCTGCCTGTTTCTGTTTCTCCATCTGAAGTGAAATTCACCTCTTAGGCTAGAGATAGACATTACACATAAAACAATTTAAGTGATCAGAAACTGGTTTAAATCTGTAACAGAACGTAAGTTCAGTGCGCATACAACAGTTTCAAAATGGCTGAAACTGGTTTACGATAATACTGGTTGAATGTAGTATCAGAGACTGGGTCAAACCAGTTTATGCAATGTCTGTCCCAGACCCCTTCCTGGTTTAAGTTAAACCAGAGTCCCCCAGCATCCCAGATGCTTTGCAGCCCTGGGCTGGGCTAGGCTGTCTGCTCCAGAGAACAGGGCTGGCCTCGCCCCTCTGCTCCCTAGCCAGAGCTCTGGCAGAGATTGCAGGTACAGCAGGGTCTGCCTGGCTTCCCCCTGCCCCCCTCCTCCCCTGCTTAAGCAGGGATTCCCTCTCCCTCCCATCTCCCACAGTATAGACCCTAGGCATGTGGTATGCTGGCTAAAGCTGAGGGTGTATGTGTGTCTCCAATTTCACTGGGACAGGCAGACAGACCAGTGTCTGTTTGGGGCTTTTTGGAGCTAATCAACAGGTCAGCTGGTAATGTCCCTCTGTGCCTTCCTTGAAAAAAAAGCTGTTTAAGAAGAGCTTGAACTAATGACAGGTGCTTTTGTTCTCTTGATGGGCTGATAAATGCTCTTATCAGTTCCCTGCTGGCTCCCTCACCTGTCATTTTTGCAGACAGTGTGAAGAAGCAAGGAGGGAGATTGAAAATCTCAGTGTCATCAACAGATGCATGCACTGCACACACCCTGCCCCCTTTGCCTCAGAGTGCTGGGGTCTGGCAACACTCACACCCCTTGAGCAACATGCAGGAGAAAAACAGGAGGGTGCAGGCAGGGTGGGAGTTTAAACCCCTCCCTAATCAGAGCGTCTTGCCTGGGCTTGGCCACGCCCCACTCAGCTCAGCATTGTGAAGGGAAGGGAGGACTGCTCTAGTGCCCCCCAGCTTCTAGCCTGAGCCACTGTAGGCATGGGCCTGCGTTTCTTAAGTCCAGAGGGAATGTCTCTGAAGTTGCAAACCAGTTCAACCTAGGCAGGTTAGACTAACATGCAAAGATTGAATCAATTCAGGCTCAGGCTTTTTTAATGTCTGTCCCTAGCCTTATTCTCCCTACCTTTGTTTATCAAGATCAGATTCTGTGGAAATGACTGGTTGAGGTACTGACCTAAGCCATCTGTCTGCAAATTAATCTTTGGGTTCTGGGTTTGTACAGCACCTCACGTAACAAGGTCCTAGTCCCTGGCAAGGGGTGATAACCAACGATGAACAGTAATACTGGTGAACAGTAATAATAATAATAAGAAGAAACTGTCTTTAGTGGTCTTGGCTTATAACTGAGGGGGTTAACTTATGGAAGTGTTTATTATATTGCTTTACTCAACTTTTCCCAGTAGATGGTAGTGAAGAGTAGGAGAAGTTTGTTTTAATAAGGAAGGAAGGGAGGGTTCCTAGCTGGGCTGAGAAGTGGTAGCATTCTCCTTGCCATGTGAAAGATTGTGATGGGAAATATGGAATGCATATTAAGACAATCAGGGAAGGAGTTAACAGTTTGCCAAGGGAAAAGGGGAGGGTGCCCCACAAATGCCTATTTTAGAACAGAGAAAATTGGCATAGGAAGCTCATGTGAATGTTCACAGCCCTACTCTCTGTGGGCTGTTGTGAACGCCTTCACAGAAGACTGCATTCCTGACAATTGCCTACTCTCTGTATGCTGTAGGGCCTGGAAACCTTTGTGGAGGGCAGGAATAGTGCAATCTCCAGGGGATGCAAGCTACTTAACTCTTATCAGGAACACCGCCCTCCCTCCCCAAGTTGCAGTGCTGTGCTTTGCATTGCACTGCAGCAGGACCTTGTTCGTAACTGACAGCTGTGGTTAGTGGTTGAGGTGGGACTTAACCCTAGCCCAGAATGACTAGTTCATCCTGCATTAAACCTTGCTTAATCCGTACTTCACAAAACAATTTGCCTCCCAAGTCATATTAAAAACTGCTCTGTGTTTTCCCAATTGCTGAGCCAAATCATATGGCAGAAGTGGCTGCAGTGAGAGCTTGTATTACTAGAATGTCATCAATTTTACAGAACAGGCCACATTACATTGTAAGGGATTATCTAAAATAATTAAAATTCTCAATTATTAGGAAACAATGTAAAATTTAAAATTAGGACAAATCCTGAAGGGAGTGTACATGTGTACATATATGTCTACTTTGCACATTTGTAAATATTTCTTTTGGTTTTTAAAAGAATTAGTATTAGCCACACTGACACTTCTTTTGTATTTGCTTTTCACAAGTCATCTGATGGGCATAAACATTTGCACAAAGTTCATTTCAATGCTACAAATCTGGAGTCTGCATTTAAAATTTTAACTGGCCAATTTTTGTGCCTGCAACTCGTCTAGTCAGGAAACAAAGGATATAATGCTCCACATCTAAATAATTGTAATTAACTGCCTGGCTGGAATAAGTAAATATTCAGTATTCATGATCATTTCCTAGTTCAAGAATAATAGCAACAGAAATGTATTGAATAACTTCAAACAACAAATACATTCAAGGAAACAGAAATTAACTTGCAGTTATTCTTTGAACAGAAACAAGCAAAAATGTTCAGCTAAATTATTCATTGTGAACTATTTGATTAGCCTTAATTAAAGCTAAACTATAATTGATAAATGAGAAAAGTAGACTTATTTTTGCTTTTTATTGTTTGCTCATTCATATTTGCAAAATTTATTAACTCAACATGAGTCTCCCACTCATTAGTATGAATTAGTAAGATTCTTCTGTAGCCTATATCTCAATATTGATGTGTACGTTATTAAACTAAGGGAGGGTGGTCTGTGCTAGAAATGATTCAGAGTTGGGAATTCCCGGTCCAGCCACACACTTTGTATACTCTTGATCAAGTCATTTAATTCCCATCCACCTCATTCTTCATCTGTAAAACAAGGACAACAATAATAATTCAAAAATTCATAAAAATGAAGAACAAATAATAAAAATGACCAAACGAATAACTAGAAAATAATGTGCTGACACTTCAAAAGACACAGAAATGGGGTAACTCCAAATTCTCTCCAAAATACATCTGAGTTACATAATTCTATAACATTTTTTTCAGTCATCAAAACCTTACCATGTACTTCTGTTATTTTTTCAGAATATCAGAAACCCAGTGTATCAGATGAGGATTGCTCCATAAAATCGGAGTAATAGGCTCCAATGTCTTCTAAAGAAAACACAAGAGATAATATTTTTAGAATGTATATAACTCCTGTAAGATTAAACAAGATGAATGACTCTGTTCCCCCAGGCTATTGGAAAATCTGCCAAGAGTGTTTGGTGGCATTGTTATTCCATATTATGCTGGTCAGTGCTGCCTCTTGATCAACCTCATAATTTTTAACATGACCGGACCAATATTTCCATGTGCACTGAGAGTTTTTTTCTATGTGAATTGTTCCTAAAATACTACCAATGCCTTCTAAAAAGACCCACACAGCCATTTAGTATGTTATAAAGAATATTATTGCCCATCCTTCCAATTTACATCCCATGATTAAAAGAATGTGGTTTTACCTAAAGAAAAAAACATTATAGGCAGTTTTCTCTATGTATGTTCAGGAAAAGGGTCTATGGTCATGTACAGGCATCATTTTTCTACTGGAAGAATCATGATTCTCCAGGTAGAAACTAGAAGCATATTGTTTATTCAGTTTCCCTTGCGGGGAGTGTGCTCCCTCTGAGAGAAGGATCTTCTAGATATCAACCTGGAAAATCTCCCTTGCAAGAGAACTTGCAAGAATGAATGCTTCGTACTCTCCTCCTGGTCCGGTCCAGGAGGGTGGGGAGGGAGTAGCAAGGCAAGGTTCCCTGCCACTTCTCCAGACTGTAGTGACAATGTTTCTTGCCCCGATGCTCCCTTTCCCTTCTGGATCAGTCTGGGAGGAGACAGAAGCAGTGGGACAAAGCCCTCCAGACCAGCAGGCGACCAGAAACGGAGCAAAGGAGCAACTGATCCTTCCTCCCCACCTGCTCCTCAGATGGGAATCCTTGGTCTGAAGACCGAGCCAGGGTTTTACTCTGCTGCTCTCTCTGTGGGTGTCATGTAAAGCTCATGGGGCAGGAACCAAGGTCTGGGGAGCTGCTCCCAGCCCCATGGGCTGGATCCTGGCCCTGTGGGATTTAAATGCCGTGTGCCATCCAGCCATGGAAACTTAAAAGCCAGGGATCTGGGAACTGGGTTTGGGGTGACTTTCCCCAGCCCCACTTCCCCCCCTCTCCAGCCTTAAATGATCTAATTTGCAGCTCATTGGAGCTGTATACACAGTGATTTAAAACCTGGGGAGTTGCCTATTGACAACCTGCCCACTTTGCAGGAAGGGGAGTAGGCAGGCTGTCAAGTAACAGGCTCCCCAAAGGCAGCAGTGGCCCAGGAAGCAGCCCTCTAGTGCCCCCTGTGCCCCCTGGCCTGAGAGCTCACTTGTGCAGCTGTCCCTGCAGGGAGCTGAAATGTGTGTATGCTCCTCCTCCTGCTCCTGCACTGTTTTTTCTTGAACACCTGTGTAATATGGTGAATCCAATGTAATATGATGATATTCATATAATGAAATATTAAGGATCTGACTACGGATCTATGTCTCAGGTTACACTATATTCCCACAGGGAGAAAAATCTTTCTCTTCATAAGCTATAATATTCACTTCTATTATTTAATCCAGTTTGACAAATTTAAGACAAAAATAAGTAAAAGAATACATTCAAAAAACAAAAATTTGTAAGAGAGTATTATTCTGGATTTTTTTTTTTAATCCCAAATCTCCCTTCCCAATTACAAACCAAAAAAAATACACAAACGCAAACATCAGGTCAGTTAAAGAACTATAGTGTCCCCACTATAAAGTGTGTCTCCACAATACTACATGCATTTTGTTTACTAAATGAAGGGAAGGTCCCATATTTGAAGGTTTTGAGACCTGATCTGATAGATCTCTGCGCTCTAGGCCTTGGCGTGGAAAAATGGTACAAGTCCTACTATCTTTAAACTCATAGAGCAGCTAAGGACTGTGTGTAAGTACTGTAGTTCTAAAGAAGCCAATTATGAACTGTGCATATCATGCCTAAAAATGCTATTTCACAATATACATATAGGGGAGGTTTTCTTTTGGTGATGTGATGGTGCTTGCTCCCTATAAGACTCTCAAACGTTTTATCTCCTTCACTTGAAGACAATGAACCACCTTCCCATAAACTGTAGGACATAAGGCACATTGGTATGAGCTATTTGTGAAATACATGGACAAGTGTTTCCCCTAGGTATGGTCCCATGAGAAGGAGCAGCCAGTTTTGAACATCCACCTTATAAATGGTGACCAAAATGAAATTGGAGCATAAGTCTGAGTTCTCCAGAGAAACAGGCTCAAGCAGGAATACATTAAAGATGGGTAGGTGGAAGGGGAACAGAATAAAAGTGGGGTCTGTAGTTTCTGCAGAGAGGCTGGGAGGACAGAGTGGAAAAGCTCATAGGAAAAAAAGATTGTATGAACAAAAATAAAGGGCAGCAGGGCTCTTGAAGGGATGGCAGAGTGGAAGGGCTTCTGTGGAAAATAGGATAAAAAGAGCTCCGGCTAGCCTGCTCCCCTCACCATTCTGTCCCTCCTGGTGGCATGGCTTTGACACAGCTAGCATTTGCCCATTAGGATTTTAAAAAAGGAGTGCAAATGGTGTGGCACATCACGACATATGACACAATGCACATTTTATTGTCCAGTTAAAGAGAAACTAGATGCTTTACTAATATGCTAGGAGTCTAGTTCTATACAAGTGTAACTACTGGAATGTGCACTAGTTTTCTAGATTGTATATAAAGTTTAAAAACACCACAACAAGCTAGGCAAAAACTAGTCAGAGTGGTCAAAATATATTGTGTCATTAGTCCTGTATTCATTACAGTTAAATGTGTGTTTGTTATTCAGATTCATAAAACAAAATCTAGCTTTTTTAACATTTTGACAGTGACTCCAATACTTCATTCAGTCATTTCTACACCTGAATTAATATTACCACGCCTAAGTTAAGGTTTTTAGCTAGACCTCAAACCAGACTGAGAGGCTATGAAATAGAAGGGAGATATTACCAGGACTGAATAAAAGACAGCAAAATTGCAAAAGAAAGGATGGTTTGAATAGTGGACCATTAAGACCATTACAAAAGAGAGAGGGTTGTTAGCACCTGTGTAGTGTGGAGAGATTAACAGGAATCAGGGAGATGACAATGAGCCAGGAAGTCAATTGACTCCTTCAGCATTGCCTGAATAGAAATGTGGTTTCCCCTCCAAAAGTGTTGCTTTAGAAGTTTGTTTTACATGTGTGCCTGGGATAACGGCACATTGAGCCTGGTTGGAGCAGCCTTAGCTGGCAGGGGGACTGGGGCTTAGCCTACCAACCCAGTGCTGCTCCAGCCCAGCTCAGTGTCCTGTGGAGGGGTGGCTGGGGCACAAGGGTGCTCCAGGGTGGAGCTAGCCGGCAGGCAACCCCCACACTGAAGCACCTTCATACCCCAGCTAGCTGGGTCAGAGTCTACGTGTGCACTGCTGCAGACAAAAAGCTCTGCCACAGGATAGTACTTGTATTTACAAGTACTACCCTGCTGGAGAGTTTATTAATTTACTCCAGCCTAATAGCCCTGCATGTATAGATGTGCAACATTTACTGTGGAGCTAATTAGTCTACTTCACAGTAAATGTCTCATGTAGACACGCCCAATCAGAAGCAATTCTCTGTGTAGAGAAACCATCAGTTTTCCAACCTTGGGTGGAAGAGTCTCTAAAGGACCCAAGCAAGTGGGAAAAGTCATTGGAGAGAAAGGAGCCCTTACATCCCTCCTGCACCACTGGTTTTACCATAGTTAAACTGCATGCACTTGAGTGGACTCACTGAATTCAGTGGAAAGTAAATTTAAGCACATGCATGCATGTTTGCACAATTTGAACCTGTGAAGTTGCTTTTTAAGTATCTCATCCATAATTTTACTTTAAAACATAACAGCTGTTTTATTTTTTGAAATTGTAACTTTACCTCTCAATTCATTTTTAACAGCTTTATTTCTGGGTTTTAAATGCGGTATTTGAACATGTGAAGAAGAGCACAAACTTTAAAATATTAAAGTCAGCCTCTGAATACTGCAGTGTTAGCAAGAAATGTATAAATTGTATCTTCCATATTTCTTGCTCTGTGCAGTTAGTAAAATTCACCATTACCATAAATTTCACTGCAGTTAAGCTTAATATATGCAAAGATAAATCTAATAAGATGCAAAAGCCCTGAAGATCAGAATGTCATAACATTTACAGACCATAAGGAAGTGAGCAGACCCTTAAATAGGCATCCACCATAAAATGCAAGCAAAGAAAGGTAAAAAAAACAAAACCAAAAAAATCCTTCATGGAGGAAATTGTGAATTAGCATCCATGAACTGACAGTCACACTTGTCCTTTTGGACATATCAAAAGTGTCTACAGAAGAATAGAAACAAAGGACACTGACAGACATGCCCTCCCCACTGTAACCCATGGTGCTTTTCAGAAAGCACCATGAGTTACAGCAATCCCCGAGACCCATTCACTGTTGGGTACAAGAGATGGGGGATTGAGCTCCAGTTCAGAGTGGCTGCATGTCTGCAGCTGCTCTCCCCTAGCCCAACCCCCCATCCCTCGCAGCTCTGGTACTGTCTTCAGAATGGGGTGGGAGGGAGGGAGCAGAGGGAGCTTGGTTTTTGGGTTTGCCCAGTCTACTCTGGAGGGTGGAGTAAGTGAATTGGAGCTCACCCACCTTGGGGGGGGCTCCAATCCATCCACCCCAACCTCCAGCACAGGCTGGGCAAACCCAAGACAGAACTCCCCCCCTCCCTCCTCCCCCTCCCATTCTGAAGACAGCACCAAGGGCAGGGCTGACCTATATCTGTCCAGCCCTTTGGAGCATGCTCATCTGAACCCTTGTGCTATTTTGTAAGGGCAGAGCTGTAGAGCACTTCAGGGGCCCAATCACACAACAAACAGTCGCTTCTTTCTATGCCCAACAGAACTGAACAGAAAAATAAGCCAAAGTCAAATAATGAAAAGGAGTTGAATAATAGAAATACAATGTAAACTATTTAACTATGAAATATAGAGCTGCTGTGCAGTCAGATTAATTGAGGCCTGATCCAATGCTCATTGAAACCATCTGGAATCTTCCTTTTTAAATCAGGACATAAGCATCCCCATGATCACAAATTTTAGCAAAGGATCATCTTTTTGCATTCAATATGTGTTTTCTGAGCCCCTCATTCAGTTTATATAGCATATGGTCAAATAGGCCCCTATCCAGGAAAGCCCTTAGGAATGTGAAACACATGATTGAGCCCTCTTGAATAGGAATGGTTTGCTGAACTCAGGGTTAGCTGCCATTTTTGATGATGTAAAAATAGTTTTCAGTCACCTTCCAGGCTAACTGCTCACAAGCTAACGCTCCCCACATTTGTTTCCCCCAGTTTAGTTTTCTTTGTTTTCTTGTTAAATAACATTCTTTAAAAACTGTTTCCCTTTAGCTTCAGAGGTAGAGGCCTGAGTTTGGCCTCCTTCAGAGTCATGATCAGGGATCCTGGTTTTCTTTGTTTAAAAATCGCAAATTCTCCGATAAAAAACTTGGAAGCCTACCAGTGCCTCAATCACTATAATAAAATAAACTCTAAATACCTATACATTTTGGCATTTGATTTTGGGTTTTTTATCATGGAAAGTCAAAGCTCCCCCTGCCCCCTTTATTCGCCAGGAGGCGGGTTCAACTATGGCTGTCCCCACCACCCCACTGCTTTGTGGAGGTAAGCAGCCCTGATATGCTGGTGCCCTGCCCATGCCATTGCCCCTCATCCCCAAGCCACAGCCCTCCAGCCTTGCTGATACCCCTCACTCCTGACCCACA
>NW_005841994.1:1413893-1422950 GCF_000455745.1 Alligator sinensis
GGGGCCTCCCCGTGGACAGCACAACTGGAGAGGAACCAGTGGGGGGTAGTTGAGAGTGCAGGGCTCCCTGCCCTGCCGCCCTCCCTGTGGCCCAGCAGGTGGGACCTGGCACGGTAGGGCAGAGTGGGGTAGGGAGGCTCAGTGCCTCCGCTGGGAGCCCCATGCCGCCATAATGAGATGTTCCCTGCCTGTCTAGCAACAGTGGGGCTGGCAGCATGGAGTTGTGCCCCTTGCTGCCAGGTAGGCAGGGAGCACCTTGCCATGCTGGCATGGGGCTCCCAGTGATGGCATCAAGCCTCCTCATCCTGGTCTGCCCTGCTATGCCTAGTCCCACCCACTGGGCTGTGAAGGCCCCAGGGGCAAGGCAGCAGGGCGGGGTGTCCCAAGCCCACAGCTGGCAGCATGCATTCATACCCACCCCACACACAAATCTGGGGGCCATGTGCTCCCCATGTCCCCCTGGGAGTGCATGCAACAGTGGGGGACCAGCCCCCTTGCTGCCCCCAACATGAATCACATGTGTCTCTGTCCCACTCCCCACACAGGCCCTGTAGCCACACATTCCCGCCCCAGGTCCCACACACCACACCAGCTGGGCAGTGTCCCTAGCCCCAGCTCCATCAGCGCTGCCCAACTCCCTCCCTCCATCACTATGAGGGCCCCAATTTGCACCCTGTTCCCCGACTTTCCTGTGGGGAGCTGCAGAAGCTGCTCTCATGCTGTCTGGCTGCCATATGCATGGACTGTGTGTGCATGCACAAGCATGTGACAACCTTTGCGTGATCACCCTCCTCCTCCTACTCCCCCCAGCTCCTTGCAGGTTGGCAGAGCTCCAGCCTGCAAGGGGAAACCTGCCCTTTCCTACATTTTTCTCCTTTCAAGGAGAAAATCTGCTTTTTTTCTCTTTAAAATGAGAAAATCTGCTTTTTTACTACATTTTTCCATGGCAAACAGAAAACCTGGGTCCCTGGTCATGAGAAAGGCAGCCCTGTAGGTTACCTGGTTGCATTTGGATACCCAGGCGGAGAAGTCAAAGGCAGTGGGATGTGATGTTGGCTGCATTACCCTCTGGTGGGCCATTGGCTGCAGACACTGGCTTGCCTGAATCTCAGATTTTCCATAATTTCTCCGAGCTACCAGTCAGAACCCATAGTTCATATGCCTATAGTACAGTGGAGAATTCCATAGTTTGATACAGAAGGCAGTCTGTCAATCATTTTGTAAGTAGGTCACGGGTGAAAAATTCCAGAGCCCAGTGACTATAGAAAAGTTCCTGCCAATTTGTAGCTTTCTTTGTAGTGTGGATTTCTTCTTTGCAGCACAGAAATGCACAGTGCAAAGGAGTTCCCGCCAATCTTATGCAAATTCGTACCCCACTATTGGACTGTTCTAAATTATTCCTACCTGGCAGCCAGCGATTGGCTTGCTAGCAGTATAAGAGGTTGAAGCAGTTTCCGCCCTAGTTGGAGAGCTCCACACACACCTCGTGGAGAGCTCTGAGCATGCTGTGGAGCCTAGCAAACTCCACGTGTGTCTTAGAGAAGAACTTAGCGGCCTGATCAACCACTAAGGACTCCCCGTCACTGACCCAAGGGGGCCTAGCACACCCCCATCTGAGACGTAAGACGACTGCCGGCCCGGACACCCCAAACACCCCGAACACATCTGCAGACCGACCAACATCTTTGTAATTTCTGCCCGACCCAAGTTTGTAACCGTAACCGAAGCAAGCATCTGACCTGCACTGTACGAGCAGTGTAAGTAAACAACCTTTTGTTTAACCAAAACGCTTGAGTACCTGATTCCACCCCAAGCGTCACAAGTACCCGCCCGCCGATTAGGGCTCCTAAAGCCCCGAACCCCTCGCCGTGGCTCTCGGCGGCGACACTACCCAATTTAATCATAAATTCACCAAGGTTCAAATGCTGTCTGACTGTTACATCACCCCACCTAGTACTCCTCCCCCAAGCCCAAGTCTATTTTATTTACCTGTTGCACCATCTCTCTTTCAGAGCTAAACTTCAAACTTTCTGTGGAAAGAACTGTGTATTCTTTGTTACTTACCATTATAGTATCTGCTGCAATGGAGGCAAACACTTTGACTGGGATTTCCAGATGTAATAATAATAATCCTCCACTGACTATTACTGGAGAAGAAATGTGCCCTATATAAAATGTTGTCCTTTCTCTCGCTTCCATTTGCTTAGTTATCTTTGTACTTTTTTTTCCTGCCTTTCTTTCCTTCTGCCAATACAGTAGTATAATTACATTTTCCTTCTCATTTTTGTGTGGTGTTTCCCTTTTCTTATAATTCTGTCTTTCCTTCTTTCTTTTCACCTTTTCTCTTCTCTTTCTCTGTAGTTCAAATATTTAAAAAATGGCAATTTCTTTTTAAGAATTTTTTTAAAATCCAAATGCGTGAAGGGCAGAATTATATTTCAGCTAGTATAGACAACCAAATTGCAACTTACAACCAACTTTGAGTTACCTGATTAAAATGCAGGAGAAATTCTATTATCCCTTCTGGGTGCATTAGGAATATGATCACCTTCCAAAGATGCGCTGTCTCCCTCTTCCTCTAGTGGGGGGCACTTATGCACCCAGAGAAAGGAACAGAATCACTCTTCCACTTCTGAGTCGTGTAACTCAGAGTTAGTTACAAGCTGCAGTTTGGTCATCTGCTGAGTGAAACAGATTTCTGCCCAGAACCTCTAAAATTTTATTATGTTTCATGAAAAAAATGCAATTACATTGAAAGTAAAAAATTTTTGATAACACAATTGTCCAGTTTTAAACTTTTATTCTTTTTAACATACTTTTCTAAGATGAATTTTCATTTTAGAATTCCTTGTTTTAAAATGAAAAACCTGATGTGTGTAATACTTCTTGTTTTCAAGGAAACAGACCAATGTGGTACCAAAACGTAATGCAAAAAAATTAACAAACAGAAAAAACCCCTCTCAGTATTTAAGTTTTCAAATTTTGTTGTGAGTAGTTAGTTGTATTCATAGTCATACTGGTATATAAGGCATTCTGAAAGGATAGTCTAAGAAATGAAAACTTCCACTGAATAAGTAGCAGCTTTCAGGAAAATGAGAGCCTTTTGAAAAGTCTGTGAATCCATGTGCTAAAAAAGAAAAAAATAAAATCCCCTGATCAGGATAATGATCCCAGTTTTGCCCTCATCCACCGTCCCTTGGGAACTCAATGACTTTACTTGTAGCAGGATGGGCCTGAAATCAGTCACTATCTTTGGCCTATCCACGTGAGCGTGGATGTTTGATAGTGACTGATTTCAGGCCCATCCTGCTACCTTTGGCCTATCCACGTGAGCGTGGATGTTTGTTTCCCTGGGAAACACCTGTGCCATGCCCCTTCTAGCACGTGGCAAGTTACCCTGGGTAGGGTAAGGATGGCACTGTGCTGGCCCCAGCAGCCTTACCTGGGGACCTAGGGGCTTCCCAGGGCTGCATCCACAGTGATCCTGCCACTTGAAACCTGCGTGGCAGGCGGAGCATGGCTCCAGCTGGCCAGGTTCCAGTTTTGGGTGGCGCACACTTCTCCCATGTGCACCAGCCTGCTATTTTAGAAAAACAGAAAAACTAGAAATAACAGCCAGAAAGTGACAGAGAGCAGATTTGGATTGGACATCAGGAAGAACTTCTTCACAGTAAGGGTTACCAGAATCTGGAATGGACTTTCAAGGGAGGTGGTGCTCTCCCCTACCTTGGGAGTCTTTAAGAAGAGGTTTGACAAGTGCCTGGCTGGGGTCATCTGACAGTAATTCAAATCACTGTCCCGAATTGATCTGGTCGAATCTGATTCGGAGATTCAGCTGCTGCCAAATCAGCCAAATCTCCGAATCAAACAGGCTTCATCCCCTATCTGCTCTCCCAGGCCCTGGCTCTTTCGCTAATTAGAACTGACCTAGGGTTGGGATTGTAGCTGCAGCTGCTGCCTGTCTCCACCCTCAACTGCCTGTGCACCGCGCCATCTCCCTCCCTCCTGCAGCCTTCTGCCACACTTCTCTCCAACACACATCCTATGCACCCCCACCTGCCCCTCTCCTTCCCCTCCTTCCTCTTGCTTTGCACCAGCAGGCTTTATCCATGCTGCAGCCTGGAGCACTGAGAATAGACCCAGCTCAGCCCTGTAGTGGCAGCAAACAGCCCACACAGGTGCTATAGTGGCTGGGTATAGAGCCTGCTGGCACGGAGCAAGGGGGAGGAGGAAGTGGGTAGCAGAGGCTGGGGGAGAAGGGGGAGCAAAGGCTGGGAGGACGAGGAAAGAAGAGGCTTGGAGTGGGGGGGAAGAGGAAGAAGAAAATCAGAGGCTGGGGAGGAAGGGGGAGAGGGAGGGAAAAAAAGACAAGCAGAGGCTAGGGGAAGGAGAAAGAGGGAATCAGAGGCTGGGGAAGTGGGGGCAAAGCTGCAAAAGGGGCAGGCAGGGGGCAGAGATGGCAGGAGGCAGGCACAAGCAGGGGATGAGCTGCTTGACCTCCCCATATCAACTGCCCTCCACTGTCTGCTCCCCTGCAGTGGTGGTGGGGGGAGAGGGGATGAATTAAAGACAGTCCTCCAATAATTAGATTCTATGCATGGAAAATTATAACAAATTTATAAATTTTCCATGTATAGAATCTAATTATTGGCAGGGGGGTCATCTTTAATTCAGAATTGTCTTAAATTCAAGTAAATAAGTTAGGTTAACAACGACCTCAGAAAAGTCTAAAAAAAAAACCCAAAAGAAGATGTCTGACAAGCAGTTGCTTTTCTTGCACTTCAGTACAAAATCAAAGATGTTAAACAGATATATGTCTCTATGAGAGAGGGGGAACTTAGAAATTATGGATTCTACTTCCACCCTGAAAGCAATCAGTCTTGAACAAAGCAGGTGCTTCGTAATGCTTGGTAATACGTTGAGAAAAATCAACTCAGCCAAGCATCCCAGGGTTGGGCGTCTCCCAGCGTCTCCAAGGAATATGGATATTCTGTAGCCCTACTAGTGAAAAAAAAATTGAAGTAGAAAAGTTCACTGATTTATCTGTAGTTTATTATGGACAGCAGCCATGCTAGGATTTACCTGCACTTTTGCTGGAAACAATGTTGTGTATGTGGTTAGAGCATGATGGAGTCACATTTGTACAAAAGCAACAGGGGCAAAGGTGTGGCTGAATGTCCCATCCATCTCCTTTTTACTTGCCATAGTCATAAAAGACACAGTAACACTGCTTAACTTCCTCTCCAGGGTTGCACTGTAATCTCAGTAGGCACTGCTTCAGCGTGTGCCCTGTAACAGGATGCCCAGTCCTTTTAAAAGGGAACAGTTAGCGCTATTGAGAGAGCCCAGCTACAGGGCATTTGGATAATGAAGGCATATCCCAATGTGAGCTTAAAAACCCAGGGGAGAGAGCAGAAAATCAGCAAATGGTGAGGGAGCAGGTGGCAAGCAAGGGGCAAGCTGAGAGGAGAACAAGTTTGCTACCAAAGAAGGGCCTGGTTGCTGTGCTGGGGTCAGAGCAAAAGGGCTCCCTTATGCCTGAACACAGGAGAAGGTTTTGTTTTGTTTATCTGTTTGCTGCTTTATTTGTTAGGACTGGCTGAGGAGCTCTTCAGGGAACAAAACCCACCTGCAGAAACCAGCAGATTAGGCAGCCCACTTACACACCCCAAGATCAAAAGGAAAAGAGCGGGTGCTATTGTTGGGAGTGTTTCACAGACCCATTTGCTTATCTCTTTCCATTCAACGTGTTAAGTGTCACATTGGTCCTAGTTTCATAGTTTCCAATCCCTTGGTGTGCAGCACTTGGCAGACTAGCAGTAAGGTGTAATCCCAATACATGCATAAAGGAGAGATAGGTGATCCTATATTGCATGTGTGGCTCAGACAAGTACTGAACAGATGGTCCAACTTTTACAAAAACACCTAAATGCCATTTCAGAAGTGGCTTACCCAGTTTTATACCACACACTCTTGCTGGCATATCAATAAGGGTTGATAGAGTGGTAATTGTTACCAACAGCTGTTCTAGGAAAAGCCCATTATGTAGACCTAGTTGTTCTAACAAAGTGTGCTTTTGTTGGAATTGCTCATTTTTCTTAGGGAGGTGAGGGAACTGGAGTGAGCTATACAGGGAAAAGTGATTAGTGGAGTTTTGCTAGCTAAAGCTGCGTCTACACATGGGTGACTAGTGCCTCCTGAGCCTTGGGGGGCACCAGATTGCCGACGGGGGAGGGGGGGGCCACAGCTGGTGCTTCCAGGGGGTGCACGGCTGATCTCAGGGGGTGCACATGCACCCGCATGCACCTCCTACATGTTGTAAACATGTCTACATAAGGTTGATATAGCATATTGGTAGACAGCTATACTAGCAAAGTCTTCCAGGAATACACCTCTCCTGAAACACTTGGAGCTAGATTCTATTCCACCTATTCGGCATCTAAGCAAACTGAAGTGCCTAAGTGATTCTATTCCACCTTCCTAAAAATCCATTAATGCACCCACTTTTGTAACACATCATCATCTTACACATAAGAATGATTCACAAAAAAGTAGCAAGGAGGAGTAGACCCCACCAATATTTTGCATGAACAGTTTCTCAAGGACTCAAGAAAGGTGAAATATAATCCCAAATTAGGTGCCCAAGTTCCCTTGTGCACCTAATAGGTGGAATAAGATCTAGACCCTAGAGGGATTTTCAGAAGTGCCTAATAGCACAGTCTGCACCAATACCTTTGAAAATCTGGTCCTACATGCCTAAGTCCCTTTTGGAAATGGATTTAGGAACTTTAGAAAAAATTATCCTGGATTTTTATCAGGACCATAGAAAGCCCTTGAATTTGGGAAAAATGGATGGAAATTTAGCAAGAGTAGGTTCTGTGTGATGGGTATAGGAATCCAATATAGGGGAGAGCACAGAAAGGGTAAAAGAAAGCCCCAGAAGAGTCAGGAAGTGACCAATCAAGTCTGGTTGCAACTCCACTATGCAAAGTTCTGGCTTGCAAGGAGCATGTTCTTCAAGGGGAGGCAGAAAGAGGAAGCATTGCCCATCCCAGGCAATCGGGGATCTCATGATTCTACCAAATATCATGAGAGTGGCTTAAAATCACAGTGCTTTAGAAGAAAAACTGTGTATTTACATTTTCCTTCTGGGGTTGTTATGTCAATGAATATCTGTTTATTTTTTTTACTTGCTTCAAGTAGGGATGTAAGAATCTAACTTTAGGCACTCATCGCTGTAAAAATCTTTGCCTCTGCATATCCTGTGGTGTAGAAATTCTGTCATTTCCTGGGAAGGCTTCAGAAAGTATTCAACTGGCTGCCATTTCTTCCCAGTAGTCTTTGCTTTCTCAGCAGAGGTAGTCACAAAAACAAAGCCAGGCTATAAAAGGAAAGGCAAAGCCCGTTCTTGGTAAACCAGCCAGTAACCCAACCTGGAACAAGCACAGAATGTTCTCGACTATTCAGTATCCATTTTGACCTTACAGTATCCAAAAACAAAAGTAATCAGGGTGATGACAAGATGTATCTATTGCATCTCAGCCATCATTACAGTTGAAAGATCGACCCTGAAGCAGGTGGACTCCCTCAATTATGATGGATGAGAACAGTGACAGGTCTCAAGAGATCTGCAGGAAGCTGGCAATTGCTCAGCGAGCTATGACTTCACTGGTAGAGATATGACAAGATCAGAGCACATTGTGAATCTACAAAGTTTGGATTTCTCTGGTCTTTAATTTGCCTTGTGAGCATTTGCAAGCTGTATGGTAAACAGGTGATGGTGTTGAGTGGAAGGAATGTGACTTTACTGTGCCTGAGTCGCAGTACAGAAAGAAAGGGAAAGCAGGAGTCAGATTGTTGAACCTACAATCAAACAAGGACTCATGTTTCTCTGCAAAAGTGGTCTTCTGAATTTCATTTTGGCTCAACAAATAAATTTCGAGTTGCTGAAACAGAGTCTGTCCTACAAACCCTACAAGAAGCCAGAGTGGTAACTGGGATATTTTATATGCAAGCTGACAGATGTTTAGAGTTAGGAGAGGCTCATTTCTGTGTGAAGCCAGTACCTCAAAGCAATGGAGCTGCTGAGCTGCCACTAATAGGTCTTCAAGCATTTTTAAGCAGAACATGGCACCGCAGGGTTATGCTACCGCTAGAACCATATGTGAGCATAAAAGAGGCAGTAAATTACATATAAGTGAAAACAAGACCCTGCTCCATTATCTTATGGTTGCATCTGGCCCAATGACTATAGTTCCATGCTTGGAAAGCAAAAACAAAAGCATCAAACAATGGAGAATTACCACAGAAATCGCACTCTGTAAATTGTCTCTTACTGAAACAAGGTAGATTAATCCCACCTCTGAGATTTTCTCTGCAGTGTAACAGAGAACAATACAAAGTCATGTCCCCATGGGGAATCCATTTGCATGTTCTTTGGATTTGTATCTTTGCTTAAAGAACTGTGATGGACATGGAAACATCAGAACATCCACAAGTAAATAGAAATGCATGATGCTCTATAGTCAAACCAACAAAATCTTAGTAAACTCGAGGGGAAACTAATTATTTTCTAAGGTTTTAGTCCTGCAAATGTTCACATACCTGCTTCCTGTACTTGAGAAGTACCGGCGTCTTCAAGAGTACCCTCAGTTAGAAGATTTCCTCTTTTCCAGTTGATTCTTCCATTTTACCAGCATGAGTTTGGTGCTACCTGCACTGTTTCAGACAGCAAGTTCTTCTACACATCCCCAACTTCTCCACACAATGGATAGAGATTCAGTAACTTTCACTGGATCAGATACAGTGGAGGTTTAAAGCATGCTTTCTTTATCCTGGAAGCACTGGAGCCCAAGATATGTTGCTAAGGATAGACATCACCTTTCGTTGCCTTTTGTACCACCATAAAAATGTTCATGATGGCACAAAGCAACAGCAAATTGATGTCCATATCTTTTATTTCACCACACTGTGGCTATAACAACAGGTGCCTCTTGATTGCAGTGGTTGTCTATTTGCTTTATGATGGGAGAGCACAGGCAGCTGGAGCTGCCCACG
>NW_005841994.1:1422981-1425694 GCF_000455745.1 Alligator sinensis
TGGTGTTTAAGGCACCCAGAACTGCACAGCCCCCAAATTCCCATGCAGGATCAGGCCTCTCAAGCTCCCAGAGTGGTTGCCTGGCTTCCCCTGCTTCCAGAGACGTGTCTCAGGAATTCTTTGGGACACAGCTCTGGAAACAGTGAAAGTCGGGGTTCTCCACTTCCAGAGATTTGCCCTTTGAATGGTAGCCAGAATGTACCAGTTCCCTCAGAAGCAAAAGGCCACTAAGTTAGCCCCTTACCTGATAAGGGAAACTTAGGCAGCATACTGGGACCTGAGAACTGAGGCCACACAGGATTGTGACACTCTCAAGGCCACCATCCTAAACAACGTTTGTCACATGAAGGATGCATACCAGCATCAGTTCTGGGAAGAGCTGGTTTGAGCTCGCATCCTTGAGTGATTGCCCAGTACCTTGAAGACTTGTGTACACAATGGCTGAGACCTGAATTCCACTTAGCCACAGAGACAGAGGAGGTGATGGCTCTAGAGACATTTTAACAGGTATTGCCTGTAGGACCTCAGAAGTGGATGTGCAGACAGAGGGTTGGCAATCTTGAGGGAGGCAGTCTGCCTCATCAGGAACTTTCTTGAGGCTGAATAGACAGTGGGAAGTAGCTTGTGGGACAAAATAGAGTTAGCAAAGCATGAACTCAAAATAAGGAGGGTCTCCTACAGCTAGAAGGCCTTTCATGACTTGCACCTGATCTGGGAGTCCTGGCCTGATCACCAAGGAAATAAGAGCAGGATCTGGCTACTTATTTGGGAGTAGAAGGGGCTCCCCATGGGGGCACTGTGTCAGGTCGAGAGATAGGGGACCCTCAGCCTGCTTTATGTGTGGACAGACAGGTCACTGATGCAGGGATTTTCCACAGATGGACTAAAACGACATACCAATTAGGATCTTTGAGGTCCAGATAGAGACCTCAGGCAGAGAGGCTATATGGTCCCCATGAAGATAGAGATACCCAGTTCCTAGGCCTGGTAAACTTAGGCTTTGGACAGGCAATTATTCATGAGCATGGACCCTGCACAACTATCTTTCCTCCTAGCCATCTTTCCCAGCCCTGATGGCAGGAAAAAATTGCAAATTCTCTGATAAATCCCCACCAAATCCTTAATTTAAAATGAAAGGCCTCTCACTCCCCTCCCACAGTCCCCCTCCCTGCCCTCCCCCTGGCCTGCTTGTGCCCCTCACTCCCCCCCTCACAGGCCCACAGCCATGCTGGTGCCCCTTGTCCCCCACCCACAGCCCCCTGCACCCCCAGCTGCCAGGGCTATGGGGCCAGGGACCCAGGTCCACAGCCCCCTGCCCCCAGAGGAGGCGGGTTGCTGCAGCAGAGCAGAGCCCGGCTCCACCCCGCTACTGCCTGCTGCCTGTCTGCTGCGGGTTAGGGCAGGGAGGTCTGGCTCCCCAGCACTGTGAGCATTCTGGCAGGGGGGCAGGGGGGACCCTTGTCCCCCAGATCTGTGTACAGGGTGGGGACAGGCTGCCTGATGTTGGCTGGGGCTCCTGCACTGCTGCCCTCCCCTGGGGCCTCCACACCCCAATGAGTGCAACCTGATGCTGCAGGGCAGAGTGGGGCCACACAGGGAAGATGCTTGCCACTGCGAGGTCCACACTGCCCTGGTGACATGTCCCCTGTGTGCACAGCAGCAGCAGGGGTGGCAGCGTGGGGTTGTGCTCCTCACTGAAGTGAGGCAGGATAGGGACACCTTGCTAGGGCAGAGCAGAGTATGCAGTGGCAAGAAGATCTCCATGGAGCCCTGCCATTCCCTGCCATGCCAGGACGCATCCGCTGGGCTGCAGAGGCCCCAGGGGAGGGCAGCAGGGTGGGGAGCCTGAGCCAGCAGTAGACGGCCTGTGCCCACCCCTGCTCTGTGCACAGATCTGCGGGGCACGGGTCCCTCCTGCCCCCTGGGAGTGCACACAGCACGGCTTAGCCAGGCTGGGCAGCAGCCCCAACCCCAGCCCCAGTCCTGTCCAACTCTCTCCCTCCCTATGTGGGCCTCTATCTTCCCCCAATGCCTTCCATGCACCGCCCCCTGGCCAAGATATCTATGGGAGCTGCTCTCCAGGCTGCCTGGAAGCCATGTGCATGTATGCACATGGCACCCTTTGCCTGACCACCCTCCTGCTCCCTCCCAGCACCTGCAGGCTGGAACTCTGCTCATCTGCAGAAAACTCTTCGCAAAACTGCAAAATCTGCAGGTTTCTCCATTAAAATGAGAAATCGGTGTTTTCTTCTGGTAAAGGGGAAAATCCATGTGTGGTAAAAATATGTTATAATCTAGTCATTATGATTTTGCAATAACGTTTGTGTAGCAGCTGTGTGGTAAAAATGTCTCATCTCCCTACACAAAGGCTTCACAGCTGAGAACTGTTTAGTTTCACTACATAGTTGCTTCTGCATATTATCATACTTGCTTCTGCTAAGGTATGTAGGCCAATGATAGATTTACAAGTAGCACTAGACTTCTGCAGACATAGCCAGGAACAGATGCAACAAATAACTCCTTACGAGAGATAAGAGAAAAGGGACAGGGAAAGATGCTGATGTGAAGAACTCAGACCTTGACCAAAGAATGACCGAAATGGACTTAAGGACGGCCCCAGGGAGGAGATTTAAGATGTAAATGAGACATGTATGTAAACCATCATAGAACATGTACCTGCTAGACATATGTTGTAAGACGTAATACTGGGGCT
>NW_005841994.1:1431670-1438249 GCF_000455745.1 Alligator sinensis
TGTGGTAAAAATATGTTATAATCTAGTCATTATGATTTTGCAAAATAACGTTTGTGTAGCAGCTGTGTGGTAAAAATGTCTCATCTCCCTACACAAAGGCTTCACAGCTGAGAACTGTTTAGTTTCACTACATAATTGCTTCTGCATATTATCACACTTGCTTCTGCTAAGGTATGTAGGCCAATGATAGATTTACGAGTAGCACTAGACTTCTGCAGACATAGCCAGGAACAGATGCAACAAATAACTCCTTACGAGAGATAAGAGAAGAGGCACAGGGAAAGGTGCTGATGTGAAGAACTCAGACCTTGACCAAAGAATGACCGAAATGGACTTAAGGACGGCCCCAGGGAGGAGATTTAAGATGTAAATGAGACATGTATGTAAACCATCATAGAACATGTACCTGCTAGACATATGTTGTAAGACGTAATACTTGGGCTGCCAATAATTACGCGACACGTTAGAATCTTTTGTTTATGTTAGCTATAAAAAGGAACCCCAGACTCTGTTTGGGGTCGACACGGATTTGAGTAAATTAAGCTCCCTTGTCGAACTTGTTTGCAAACAATAAATCTGAAATTAGACCCAGCCTGTGTGTGAGACTCTCTCCTAGAGGTGGATTGGACAAGCCTCCAGGGGCACGAAACTAGCCATTTGTACAACAATTTGGCACCCCAGATGGGACTTGCCCTTGGACCACCCTGGGGTAAAATAACAAGACGGGAAAGGTGTTCGTGAAGTGCGCACCAGACTGATTTTGGAGTCTGTCACAGTCACTGGGAAAACACATGTTTTTCTCAATTTTCCATGGGAAACGGAAAACCCAGATCCCTGATGATTGGTCTAACCCTGAGTGGAGGGGCAAGACCCTCTATCCAGGGAACTCTGGCATTGCTCCTAGCAGGAGCCAAAACCCAGTGCCTCTGAGGGAGGCTTAAAACTCCCCTGGCACATGTAGCAGAAAGGAGGGTGGAGGCAACCAGCAAAGCCCAGAAGCATGGGAAATACCTATGCTAGAGCATAGGCATAGCAGCTATACCTAGATCATCCCTGACCAATGGCTGTCCAACCTCCTTTTGACCACTTTCAGCGATGGAGAGTTCATGGCTTCCCTAGGAAGTCTATTCCATTGCTTCACTGTTCTAATAGTGAAGGCATTTTTCCGGATATCCAATCTAAATTTACTTTGCTGCAACTTTAAACCACTGATATGTGTCCTTCTCTCTATAGCAAGAGAGAACAAGAGCTTTTCCTGTTCTTTATGGCAGCATGTTAAATTATTTGTAGACTGCTACCATGTTCCCTTTGAAGGTCCTTTTCTGCAAACTGAATATGCCTAGCTCCTCCAGCCTCTCCCCATATGACTTGCTTTCCAAGCTCTTTATCATCTTTGTTGCCTACCCCTGGACCCTCTCTAACTTCTCCATGCCCTTTTTTAAAATGTGAAGCCCAGAACTGCACTCAGTACTCCAGATGAGGCCTAACCAGTGCTGAGTAGAGAGGCACTATCATCTCCCGTCTTGCACCTAATGCTTCTATTGATACATCCCCAAACTGCATTTGCCTTTTATGAGTCTGCAATGTGATGCAGCCACACATTGAGTCTGCAGTTTACCAAGACTCCCAAGTCCTTTTCCATTGAGCTGCCATCCAGTCAGGTGTCCCCCATTTTATATTTATGCTTTTAATTATTCTTCTTAAGATGTAGCAGTTTGCATTTGTCTGCATTGATCTTCATTCTGTTAACTCTTCCCTGACTTTCCAGTCTGTCAGGATCCTTCTGCATTGTGCTTGCATCCTCCAGTGTGTTTGCAGTCCTTCACAGTTTTATGTCATCTGATAACTTGCCCAAGAAGCTTTCTATGCCAGCATCCAAATCATTAAGAAATACATTGAACAGCACTGGGCCCAGGGCAGACCCTGTAGGATTCCACTCCTGCAATTCTGACTCATCAGTGGGTTTTCCATGGGGATTACTAACCAAGCAGGTCAGGGGCTTTGTCACCACTGTTGCAAGGGTAAAGGTCCTATTGAAAGTCCACCCAGTAAGAACCACCATCTACCACCTCAAGATGGATGGTCTATTAGAGAAATTTAAATAGAATCTGAAAGGAAGTTTGTGGCAGGTGAACCCTGACAGTGAGATACTATAATAAGAATGTATTACTCGGGGTCTATTAGGCTGGGGATTCAGTCCTATTGTTGCTCCTTTCACCAGAGAACAAACTTCTTGCTAAATGAGATCATAAGACAAGTTGGAGAAGTGGACAGTGAAGTGCATCTGGTAGGGAGATGTTATACATCCCAGGTTTATCACATGAATCTCCTAAAACCTTGACAAGCTTGAGAAGTGCTGAATGCCTCAACTGCTTTATCAAAGAATACAGAGAATATGGAAAAAACAATTTAATGCCCAACCAGTGAGGCAACTTTTGGAGAGCCTATCCATAACTCAATAAGAGGAGGGCAAAGGCCTATTGTATGTGTTTACCACCCAACTGTGGAGGATCACTGGATGGATCATCCTGAAGCCAGAGTGTGTCATCCAAAAGGAGTTCTCCTGAATACTGGAGTAACTATGGGAGATATTACCTCCTTGGGGTCCCCTTTAATCTGATTACATGGCATGCCCACTTAACATGATTACACATGATCAAAGAAGCCAATCCCAGTCTAAGGCGTTGGTATCTGGCACAACAACCCTACTCTTTTGATATCTGCCACTGGCTAGGAGCTACACATACCAACTTGGACTCCTTACAGGAAGGAGGCAGGCTAGATATGGGAGAGTGTGTCACGGACTCCACTCTTGAGGGAGAGGGGAGATCTGTAACAGGCTGATCTCTTGCTTTAAGAGGGAGCAGTCAACCCTGTTGAGAGAGCTGTAGGCCATTTGTAAAACTTACTTTTACATAGGCAAAGAGTGTCCTTCTAGGAGTTTTTAAAAGCTCCCAGAAAAGCAGAAGAGGAGGAAGCAAGTCATGAGCACAACTGTTTGTTGTATGAAGGGGCTAGGCTGCTGTGTTGGGATGCAGAGCTAAAGGGCTCCCCTTCTAGTGCCTGGGACAGGGTAGAAGGGTTGGTTTTGTTTATTTGTTTGCTCATTTGTTACTTAAAGACTGTGCTGTTTGAAGGACTGCCTCAGGAGCTCCTCAGGAAGCAAAGCCTGCCTGCAGAAGCCAGCAGGCTACATAACCTGTTTAAACACCCCCAAGCCAACAAGCAGCACCTCGCAGTCAGTGGTATCAGAGCCTAAAGACAGTTCTGACAATTTCAACATGTAGAAATTAAACATCAGGCTCTAAGTGTCCAATATAGGCATACCTCTGCTTCCCATGAAGTCAATGGGAATTTTACCCTTGGCTGCAAAGGGACCAGAATTAGGCCAGCCTTCACACTGATGGCTGGAGGTAGTACCATTGCAGTGGAAACTTACAGGCTGGACATACAGGCAGATCTATGATTTTGAAAAGCAGGGTGCAGATGGTGTGGTGCATCATCAAACAGAACACAAC
The DNA here is from genome assembly GCF_000455745.1 of Alligator sinensis. Lineage (NCBI taxonomy): Eukaryota > Metazoa > Chordata > Crocodylia > Alligatoridae > Alligator > Alligator sinensis. The sequence continues at coordinate 1,435,189 of NW_005841994.1, forward strand.
ACATTTTCTCCAGTTGAAAAGAAACTAGGGACACTTGTCCACGTGATGAAAATTGGCCGTTTTTTGCAGTTAAATTGTCACGCTGTACGTGTGGCGGTTTTTAGGATTTAAATGAGTTTGCTGTTTTGCAAACTAAAACACATCCTCGTGCAGTTTAGTTTGCAATGTAGCTATTTGTAACATTGCAGCCTTTGACAGCTCCTCCGCCACCACCACCACAGGAGACGCAGGCTGAAGGCAGAAGCAGCAAGGGGCCTGATCCTTGTTTTTTTTCCACAGAGCCTGCCCAAGTTTCCTGTGGCTGGGGGGCAAGCTGCAGGTGAGCTGAGCAGCCCCTGAGCTGTGGGGGATCCTAGTTCTTCCTTCCATGGTGGCAGAACCCCCTGAGGCCACCCAGGTGGGCTGCTAGTGGGCGAGTGCTTCCCCAGCTCAGGCTCAGGGAACAGCTGGCTCAGGCTGGGTGCTACCTGTGAGCTGGGACAGCGCCTGCCCACTAGCTGCCTGTCCAGGTGGCTCTGGGGGGCGCCACCACCATGAAGGGAAATCCCAGGGCCCCCACAGCTCAGGGCCCACTGGCAGCTTGCCTCCCAGCCACAGGAAAGGTGGGCAGGCTCTGTGGGGGGAAAAAAGGGGATCAGGCCCCTTACCACTTTTTTTCTCAGCAGAGCCTGCTCGCATGAGCTGCTGCCAGACCATGCAGCCCCTGAGCTGCAAGGGGTCCTAGTCCTTCCCTCCATGGTGGTGTTGCCCCGCAGGGCTGCCTGGGCAGGGTGCTAGCTGCGTGGGTGATGCCCCAGCTCACAGGAAGAACCCACCAGATCCAACTTTGCCCTGAGCCTTTGCAGGGAACAGTGCCCAGCAGACTTGCAGAGCATGGGCTGCCTGCAAGCTGGGGAAGCACCTGTGCAGGTAGCACCCTGCCCGGGTGGCCCTGGGGGGGCACTGCCTCTGCAGAGGGAAGGACTGGGCCCCACCACATCTCAGGGGCTGCACGGCCTGCTCGCTGCTCAAGAGACCAGGCTGTGCTGAGAAAAAAAAAAAGCAGCGAGGGGCCTGGTCCTTTTTTCCCCCCTCTCTGTAGAGCCTGCCCACCTCCCCTGTGACTGGGGGTGATCTGCCAGTGGGCTCTGAGCTGTAGGGAGCCCTAGATCTTCCCTCCACAGCAGCAGTGCCCCCTGGGCAGTACCTGCCTGCTAGCAGCCCACCCAGGTGGCCCCATGGGGGGGTGATGTCACCATGGAGGAAAGGTCCAGGGCCCCCGGCAAGTCAGGGGCTGCTTGGCTCACTGGTAGCTCACCCCTCAGCTGTGGGAGATGCTGGCAGTCTCTGCAAAGAAAACAAACAAAAAACAGGATTGGGTCCCTCACCATAAAAGTGAGGGAAGTTCCTGAACTGAAATGGTTTTAATCATCACAATTAAAAAACTCACCATTTCAATTTAAGGAACTAAAACCCCCTCACATGTACAAATGACCTAGAAGCTTCACTAATAAGCAAGAGTCCTAGATCTATAGTATTCAATTTAAGATTAAAGCAACAACAAAAAGCCAAGACAAGAAAACCCTTCATTAGAATGTACATTTATTTGCTATATCATATATTTTATGTAAAAACACAACAAACTGGGCAAAAATAATCAAAGGATGTTGTTTCATAAGTCCTGTAATCATTATAGTTAAATGTATCTCTTTCAAATTGAGAAACCAAAGTCTAACCTTCTTCAACATCTTGACAGTGCATCCAGTGCTTCACTGAAAATTATTTCTACACCTGAGCTAACATTCACATGAGTTAAGATTTCCACACCTGAGTTAATGTTTTTTATCTAGAGTTAAAAAACACAGTCTGCAGGGCTGTTACTAGAAGCAGCTAACAGCCAAGCTGAATTGCCGGAGTAAAGATAGCTTGAATAGTGGAACCATTAAAGACCATTAAAAAGGAAAGAGGGTTGTTAAAACCTATGGAATGAAAAGTTTAGAAGTATTCATGTAGATTATAATGAGCCATGAAGTCAACTGACTCCCTGTAGCAGAGCACAGGGTTGTTACCAAATCTGCCCATTACTTTGGGGTGTGCTCATTTATTAGGGATAGTTTCTAAGGGTCTTGGTGATTCTGTCAATGTGCTGCTTGTGTTACTATACGGAGCTGTATTTCTCCCTTCTGCAAGCCCTCACCCCCAGTGGAGCTATCTTGCAGGACTCAATCTCAATGGGACTGGGTTCCTCCAGTCACCAAATCAGTCATACACACAAACACACACAAATTAACGTGACACGCACGACCTGGCCGGGCTGATCAGCATGGACAGGCTGACACCCTCATATGCCAAGAATCAGTTCATAAGAGCAACAATAAAATGCAGTCAAACACACACAGGTAAACAGAATCCCTCTGAATCCGGCTGGGTGTCCAGCTGACACCCTCATGGGCCAGCATTCAGTTCATAAGGGCACGTCTGAGTCAAACTGGGTCAATCAGCCTGTACAAGCTGACCCCCTTATGTGTTTCAAACTCAGCACGTCCCAATCTTTGGCCTCTTGATGAGCAGACCCCACAATAATTTGGGCTTCACAGGGATCTTTAGCATAGGTAAAAGAAGCGTTGCTGCAGAGCACGGGAGGGAAGAGAAGCAGAGAAGGAAAAATATACCCAATTACTACCAGTTTGACTATAAAAGTTACTTATTGCTAAGCATATGAAATATATAATAGTACTAGTAGTAATAGACATGCAAAAGAAAAACAAACACAAACAATGACAATACTACCCTGGTTTCACTAAGTATTTGGGGAAACTTAGCTCAAGCTTAACTGATACAGTTCAGGTTCAGAAGTTTATGCCTAGAAAGAAGACAGAGAACGCTGGGATCTCACCTAGTCCACGGTACTCAGGCTGCAAAGCTGACAGGCACAGTCTGTAGCACAATCCTTGAAGAGAGAGATGATCTGTTCTTCCAGCGTCCCAAGAACGACAGGGGATGGTGTCAGCACAGGGGTTTTCTTCTTCTCCTTCTTTCCTCCTGCTTCTACTTCTTTTCCTTCCTTTTCCTCTTCTTTCCT
>NW_005841994.1:1439048-1442986 GCF_000455745.1 Alligator sinensis
CCTTTGTGAGTCAGACAGACTGTATCCTGTGCCCCGATTGCCCAAGAATACAGAGCTGAGACGTAACAGGGTGTACTCTGTTACTTGCAGGGGCATAAGCAGCAGCAAGGCAGCCTGCAGCTGACTGCAATCCCAACTGGGAACAACTGCCTGATTGGGAACAGGGCCCAGCTGTGCCCTATAAAAACATAGATTCATAGATCCATAGATATTAGGGTTGGAAGGGACCTCAATAGATCATCGAGTCCAACCCCCTGCATAGGCAGGAAAGACTGGGTTTAGATGACCCCAGCTAGATGCCTATCTAACCTCCTCTTGAAGACCCCCAGGGTAGGGGAGAGCACCACCTCCCTTGGGAGCCCATTCCAGACTTTGGCCACTCTAACTGTGAAGAAGTTCTTCCTAATATCTAGTCTAAATCTGCTCTCTGCTATTTTATGGCCATTGTTTCTTGTAACCCACAGGGGCGCCTTGGTGAGTAAAGCCTCACCAATTCCTTTCTGTGCCCCCATGATGAACTTATAGGCAGCCACAAGGTCGCCTCTCAACCTTCTCTTGCGGAGGCTGAAGAGGTCCAGGTGCCCTAGTCTCTCCTCATAGGCCTTGGCCTACAAGCCCTTAACCATACGATTCAGAGCCAACAGGGGCTCTGAACATCACAACCAACAGCAGTTTGCTGCTAGCAGCCAGGAGTTCAACAACCTGGCTGGGGCTGCTACTTGTGACACCTTGGCGATAAGGGCAGGAGCCATGGGGATAGCAGGAGGCTCCTGGTTCTGGGGCATGACCTTAAACTACATCATGCTGGGCCTGGATGGTGTAGTGGGGCTGCTTGTGGCAGGGCAGCTTCCAGGAAATGCTACATCTGGGGCCTCCCCAGTGAAGGGCGAGTATGGAGCATGAGAGCCTCAGCCCCCACTGCCTTGTGGGTGACCTCGTGGAGGGGAAAGGCTAGGGGAGCACACCCTGAATAAGAAAGCAAGAGTCCAGACTCATGGTCTGGACCTCCTCTGCTCATGGTCAAGGGTACTCATGGTACTCATGGTCAAGACCTCCTCTGCTCGGGCCTGCAGGCGGGCTGTTAGGAAGGCCAAGGCGGATATAGAGCTCGGATTAGCGTCCAGGATTAAGGATAACAAAAAGTCCTTTTTCAAATATATTGGGAGGATGAAGAAGGCGCCGGGTAATGTGGGGCCCCTGCAGGATATGCGGGGCAATCTGGTGGTTGCGTCAGAGGATAAAGCAAATCTCTTTAACCAATTCTTCACCTCCGTTTTCTTGTGCAGGGACCGGGACTTCCCTGCTGTGATAGAAGCCGGACGCGAGGGGATCGCCTTCAGACCTCAGGTTGGGGAGGACCGGGTTAGAGAGCTTCTGGAGGGGCTGGATGCGTTCAAGTCAGCGGGTCCGGATGCTCTCCACCCCAGGGTGCTGAGGGAGCTGGCTGGGGTTATTGCAGGGCCCCTGGCACGGCTCTACGAGCGATCGTGGTGCTTGGGCCAGGTGCCAGACGATTGGAAGGTAGCTAATGTGGTCCCCATCTTCAAGAAAGGGAAAAGGGAGGACCCGGGCAACTATAGGCCCGTCAGTCTTACCTCAATCCTGGGGAAGCTCTTTGAGAAGATCATCAAGGAGCACATTTGTGATGGGCCGGCATCAGAAATGATGCTCAGGGGCAATCAGCATGGATTTATTAGGGGGAGATCATGTCAGACCAACCTGATTGCCTTTTATGATCAGGTCACAAAGGCCATGGATGCAGGTGTCGCGGTGGATGTAGTCTTTCTGGACTTCAGCAAGGCCTTTGACACCGTCTCTCACCCCATCCTAATTAATAAACTAGGCGACTGTGGCATAGATGCCTACACGGTCAGATGGATTGCAGATTGGCTGAAGGGTCGCACTCAGAGGGTGGTGGTGGATGGATCATACTCGACTTGGGGGGAGGTGGGTAGTGGAGTCCCCCAGGGCTCGGTCCTGGGCCCTGCGCTGTTCAATTTCTTCATCAGCGATCTTGATGTTGGGGTGGAGAGCAACCTGTTTAAATTCGCTGATGACACCAAAATTTGGGGGGAGGTGAGCACGCTAGCAGGGAGAGAGAGATTGCAGAAGGATCTGGATAGGTTACAGGGGTGGGCAGACAGGAACAGGATGCGTTTCAATACGGACAAGTGCAGGGTGCTGCACTTGGGTAGTAGGAACCAGCAGCACACTTATAAGATGGGGAGCTCCCTACTTGAGAGCACGGAGGCGGAAAGGGATCTTGGTGTCATTATTGACTCCAAGATGAACATGGGCCGACAATGCGAGGTCATGGTTGGCAGGGCTAACCGGACCTTGTCGTGCATCCACAGGTGCATCTCGAGTAGAGCCAGGGAGGTGATCCTCCCCCTCTATGCGACGCTGGTCAGGCCGCAGCTGGAGTATTGTGTCCAGTTCTGTGCGCCCCATTTCAGGAGGGATGTGGACAACATGGAGAGGGTCCAGAGGAGGGCCACCCGCATGATCCGGGGACAACAGGGCAGACCCTACAGTGAGAGACTGCGGGACCTGAACCTATTCAGCCTCCACAAGAGAAGGCTGAGGGGGGACCTGGTGACCGTCTATAAACTCACTAGGGGGAACCAGAAGGGTTTGGGGGAGACGCTGTTTCCCCTAGCCCCCGCTGGCATAACAAGGAGTAATGGGCACAAGTTGATGGAGAGGAGGTACAGATTGGACATCCGAAAAAACTACTTCACAGTTAGGGCGGCTAGGAGCTGGAACCAACTTCCAAGGGAGGTGGTGCTGGCCCCTACCCTGGGGATCTTTAAGGCTCTATGTCAAATAGCAATTCACATCCTCTGCGAGCAAAATGGGGTCGGAGGAGGGGCAAGCTGAAGTGCTTTCGGTCAAGATACAAGGGGTTGTGGGGAGAGGGATGTAACAGTGGGGGTCTGTAGTAGACCCCTCCTCCAACCAAGGGGAGGAGCTGGACAGGGAATTTGCAGGCCAGCTTGCAGAGGCACTTAAGGCAAGGGAAGTAGTTGTCATGGGTGATCTAAATTACCCCGACATCTGCTGGGAGGATTGGTCAGCCAAGTTGGACCGATCCAGGAGGTTCCTGGCCGAGATACAGGACCTCCACTTAACCCAGGAGGTGCACAGTCCTACCAGAGGAAATGCCCTGTTGGACCTGGTCCTGGCCACAGGTGATGATCTGGTAAGGGGCCGTCAGGTCCTTGACCACCTGGGTGATAGCGATCACCGCTTGCTGGAATTCATCATCCAGCGCAGGGTATCAAGGGCCTGCAGTAAGGTGGTAGCCCTAGACTTCAAGAGGGCCAACTTCAAGGAGTTGAGGAGATTGGTGGGAGAGGCGCTGGGGTTCTCAAGGGCAGGGGAACTCAGTGCCCAACATGACTGGTCGTTCCTTAAGGAGATGATACTCAGGGCCCAAGAGGTGACGACCCCAACTAGAAGCAAGGGGGGCAAGAGTGCCCAAAAGCCTCCCTGGCTCACCAAGGATGTCCGGGAATGCCTGGTTGCCAAAAAGGCAGCTTACACCCGGTGGAAAAGGGGGGCGATCTCCAAAGAGGAGTATACCTCCACTGCTTGGGCCTGTAGGGGGGCTGTTAAGAAAGCTAAGGCGGACATAGAGCTAGGACTAGCGTCCAAGATCAAAGATAATAAAAAGTCCTTTTTCAAATATATAGGGAGGATAAAGAAGGCACTGGGAAATGTGGGGCCCCTGCAGAATACGTTGAGCAATCCGGTGGTTGAGCCAGAGGAGAAGGCAGACCCCTTTAACAAATTCTTCACCTCTGTTTTCTTGTGCAGGGACCGGGACTCCCCCACTGTGATTCAAGACGGACTCGAGGGGAATTTGGGGGGAGGTGAGCACGCTAGCAGGGAGAGAGAGATTGCAGAAGGATCTGGATAGGTTACAGGGGGGGGCA
>NW_005841994.1:1443583-1455081 GCF_000455745.1 Alligator sinensis
GTTGCAGGGGTGGGCTAACAAAAACAGGATGCGTTTCAATACGGACAAGTGCAGGGTGCTGCACTTGGGCAGTAGTAACCACCAGCACGCTTATAAGATGGGAAACTCCCTTCTTGAGAGCACGGAGGCAGAAAGGGATCTTGGAGTCATTATTGACTCCAAGATGAACATGGGCTGACAATGCGAGGTCACAGTCGGCAGGGCTAACCGGATCTTATCATGCATCCACAGGTGCATCTCAAGTAGGGCCAAGGAGGTGATCCTCCCCCTCTACGCAACACTGGTTAGGCCGCAGCTGGAGTACTGTGTCCAGTTCTGGGCACCCCACTTCAACAGGGACATGGACAACATTGAGAGGGTCCAGAGGATGGCCACCCGCATGATCTGGAGACTGCAGGGCAGACCCTACAATGAGAGGTTACAGGACCTGAACCTGTTCAGCCTTCACAAGAGAAGGCTGAGGGGGGACCTGGTGACCGTCTATAAACTCACTAGCGGGGACCAGAAGGGTTTGGGGGAGACCTTGTTTCCCCTAGCGCCCCCCGGGATAACAAGGAATAACGGCCACAAGTTGTTGGAGAGTAGGTTCAGGTTAGACATCCATAAGAACTATTTCACAGTTAGGGCAGCTAGGATCTGGAACCAACTTCCAAGGGAAGTGGTGCTAGCTCCTACCCTGGGGTCTTTAAGAAGCAGCTTGATGTCTACCTGGCTGGGGTCATTTGAGCCCAGTTTTCTTCCTGCCCAGGCAGGGGGTCGGACCTGAAGATCTGCAGGGTCCCTTCCGACCCTACTTCTACGATTCTATGATTCTATGGTGAATTTAGAGGCAGGACTGCAGGTCCAGACTCACTGCGAGCTCTGAGGCTGCACTAAAGGAGCCAGGAGTGAGGCTCCAGAGAGGTGGGGCCCTGAGCCTTCAGGGAGCTATACAAGAAGCTCCTGGGGCAAAGGGATTAGGGATTGTTGAGGCCCAGTGGAGGGCAAGAGGTAAGCTTGGGGATTCTGAGAAGCCCAGTGTGGGGGATAAAGGGCTTGGAGCTCAGAGTGGGGCTTGGAGCCCTGAAAGGGAATGGGGCTTGGAGCCGAGACTTATGTGGGGTGGGGTGGGACGAGGGGCTTGTAGCCCTGATTTGATAGGGGGCTGAGAGCCCTGAGTAAAACTGGCCTGGGAGCCCAAGGAATAGTAAAGGGCTGGGAGCCCAAGTGATTGAGTGGCTGGGGTTTAGGCCAGACAAGCAGGCCAAATGCTAGGCTGGATATGAGGCTACAGATGTCATCTGTGAAGTATGTGACAGTACAGGGGTGGTCAGAGCCATGTATATCAGCCCTTAACATCAGGGTAAGTAAATGGGCAGCCTCCCACATTGTTAAGATATATCAATCATTACCATCAAGATGTGGCAAGTGAGGTAGGCAGGTGGTTTGCCCAGAGACAAGTGGGTGGGTCTATGTTTAGACCAGCCCTGGGACACCCACTTGTTACACTCCCTCACTGCTGCCTGAATAGAAATGCTACTGCCACTGACAGGCAGTTGGCTTTAAACTTTGGATGGACCAGGAGTCAAAGGTGGATGTGGCTACACCATAGCACTTCCCCCCTGATTCCACCCCTAGTTGTACAAGTGCTTTTATGACTGAAACATATGTTCCAATTAACCCCATCTAATGTTGGAATCTATTGATGTTACGTGGCCTTGATGGATACTTCAATAACAGTAGGATAGCACTGAAATGACAAAAATAATAAAAATAAATAAATGATTCTTAACTCTTGAATACATACAAAATATTGACTTAGCTCTATTCTTTCTTCACAGAAACAGTTGTCTCTCTCTCTCTCTCTGTTTCTGTGAGCAAATATTTTTTACTGCCAACAATTGTCTTCTTTCAAAAAAAAGAATAATGTGCAAAACATTAAATATACCAAATATTATCTTACAGAAACTGTAGAAGAGCCTCCACAAAAAAGGCCTTGTTAACTGGCTCACTACCAGAACAGAAACTCCTGGGTGAAATGAACTCCTGGGTGAACTCCAGTTTGCATGTGCAGGTTGGGCACAGTACAGAGAGCCCAAGCAATGGGTGACATTCGCTGTGTACTCTGCAGCTATATTCTGCAGAGGCTTTGTTTTTATCGCAAAGTGGTAAGGGATAATGGCACGCTAAAGGTCTGGGTGGTGGATCCATAACTATGATAAACCATGGCCAAACCATCCTTGTCTCATCCTTCCCTAAGCATTCTGTCCCTCTCTAGCCCTATGTAAAGCCTGTTAGCTCACACTTGTAGCAAAGACGTACTTGATCCTAGATGGCTGAACTGTTTAGCTGGCTTAAAATTTACTTGCAGCAATTCTCCTAAATTAGATTGGAAAAATATACTCCATTAATAATATGAAACCAATCAGATCTTGTTGCACATTATCAAAGTCTTTGACATTAAAAGACAAACCCAATTTTAAATTCATTACTTATAAAAAGTTAATAATAGTTTATTCAACCCAACAAAAATCTAAGAGGCTGGAAGTAAGTTTTCAGGGTTTTGAATCCAGTGTAAATTCTTCTAAAAAATTATTACAAGGACTAAAGACCCTGAGGGGTAAAAAAGAACAATAGCCTATAAATCAATATGGATTTAATGATAAGTTTTCTACTTTGTTGGACAAAGTCTGTGAGTAATTCCTTGTTTAGTCTGATTGGTAAAGGAGGTAGTTTTTAGGGGTGCACCGATAGAGATTTTGGGGGCCAATACCGATAGCCAATATTTAATAAGGCATATTGGCCAATACTGATCCAATATCCAATACAGCTGCCATCAGGTGGTAAATCCAGTGTGTTGAAAGGGAAGGGGGGAGGGAAAGGGTGTAGGGGGGTTGATAAACACCCCCTGCAGTGAGGGAAGGGGAAGGTGCTTTCTGGGTGGGGTGGGGGAGTCACGGGACAGAGCCACGGGTTGTGGGGTGGGGGCAGCTCCCACCACTGCTTGCAACCTGGGAGGGTGTGAGGTGGACTGCAGCTGCGGGGTGGAGCCAGAGCCGGTGCTGTGTGGGGCTTTTTGTGCTGGGGGTTGGACTCAGAGTGGGCTCTAGTAGTGCTGGGAAGATGCTGCAGCCACCCCATATTTCACCACAGCTCCACTCCCAGCCCTGTGTCGCCACCCAGTGCAGCCCAGCTTTTCCCAGTGCTTGTGTGGAAGTGGGGCATTCTGCCGGGGCTGCATGGGGCAGTGATGCAGGGCTGTGAGCAGAGCTGTGGTGAAATTTGGGGTGGTTGCAGCCTCCTCCCAGCGCTGCCGGAGCTTGCTCTGAGCCCAGCTCCAGGCAAGAAGAGCCCCGTGCAGCCCTGGCTCTGGCTCCACCCTGCAGTTGCCACCCACCCCACCCCAAACCATGCAGATCCAGAGATGCAGCCCCCCCACCAACCTCCCGGGGTGCAGCAGCAGGAGCTGCCCCCACCCCAGGAGCCACAGCTCTATCCCGCACTCCCCCTGCCCCGGCTGGGCAGCACCTGCCTCTGCCCCCTCCCTCACCACAGGGGTCATTGATCTGCCCTCTACAATTCTTCCCTCCCACCTCCCCTTCCGACTTACCAGCTGGAGGCAGCTGTCCACACTGCCAGCTCTCCTCTGTGCTGCACTGCGGCTGCACACAGCACAGGCATTTATCGGCCCTAAATAATAATATTTAGGGCTGATATCTGATATAGACAATTTTCTTCATATCGGTACCGATCTGATATCGGACCAATGTATCAGTGCACCTCTAGTAGTTTTCCATGTAAAGTGCTTGGAGCAACAAAGAGTGCAAGTGTGTGATATAGAACACAGAAACAATCAAGTAGAAGACAACTTTTCCAATATCGATGTGTTTATAAATAACTATGTAGTCCTAAAATCAACAGAGCCTTAGCTGAAGTGTTAAATGCTTCAGAATTTCATTTAAGGTCAGTGACTCACTCTTGTAGTGCTCAAGGCCCTTCCACAAGTGTTCTATATTTCAAGGAGCTTTACACCATCCTGAATGCTCTTTTCCAAGGGTAAAGTTTCCTTTTAAAAATCTACAAAGCCTTCAAAAAAAGTGGTGGAGTTTGTGCATGAGTAATCCATGAAAAATCTCTTTACTTCCTTTCTAGAATAACAAGATTCACATCACAGGGATTACAGGAGGTGGCTAAATGATGACAAAATAATGATAACTTTGAAGCAGGGAGTTTGAATTATATATGCAGGTGAAAAGACCTGAGAGTTTGTAATGATAAATGAAATGTTATTAGACTTCTACAAAAAGAGCTTTCATTTTTTATTTAATTTTATCCAAAGTATCTATTAAAAAATACTAATAAAATAATTTTTAAAACCTCACATAAATTACATCCTTATTTGTGTTGTTTCTCTGTACTCCAGATTGTACCAGGCTTGCTGCAAGTGCCATGTACTTATAATGATGTTTTTTGTGGAAGGGCTGATTCTGTGCTTTACCAAGTCATTGTGAGATTTGCTTCTGTCTTCAAAGAGGCATGTTTAATAGGCCCATGCAAATAGGGAAGTATTTGATTCAGATTCAGCCAATTCAGAGGACAGTGATTCAATTTGGAGATTGGGATCATTGTCCCAAATCAATTTGGCCAAATGGGCTTCAGAAGATTCAGCACCAATTCGGAGAGATTCAGAGATTTTGTTATAATGGGGAATCACTGAAATACCTATAACTTTGTCAAATCTTGGCTGATTTGGATAAAAATTGTAGAGATGGTAGTCCCTTCTATGGGTATAAAGCCTACCAAGTTTCAAGGAGATAAGTACAGGGGTTTCTGTGAAACTGTACCTCAAGCTGCTGACAAGAACAACTCCTCTCACTTGTGTGTGTTAAGGCACAGCAGGGTGAAAACTGCAGGCATGGTAACCCCTGCTGAGGCCATGAAGCCTGCTAGCTTTCAAGGATATAGGTGCAGGGGTTTCTGGGAAAATGCACCTCAAGCTGCTGAAAAGCATAACTTGTGACATGGGTGACAGTGTGTGTGTGTTAAGGCTCACCCTCACTGGTGCTGGGGCCTCTACATGACACATTACTGAGCCCCAATGAGGTATCCTCCTCCCCTACATCCTCATCCCGGCCCAACTCTTTAAATAAGAGCAGGTAAAATAATAACTTAGTGAGCAGCACAGTAGCACCTGCAGCATTTTAGGCAACCAAACTGTCACAGAACCTTTCTTTTCTCTCCTGCAGGAGCTTCTTCTCCAGCAGCTGCCAGAGACCTCTCCTTGCCAGCCCCAGCCCTGGGGCTTAGATGTGCCCAGGACCCTGCATCCTTCCAGTCAGGTGCTAGGGGTGTTGGTCTAAGGACATGGCACTGGGAGACAAGGTTCTTTGGCTCAATCTAATCTGGTATCTTTTATCAGACCAACTGAATAGTTACAGAACTATATCTTAGCAAGGTTTGGGGTTGAAAACCCCTTTGTTGGGCTGAGGAAGCACCTGCAGTTGGTGTGTGTGCTGTTCCACAATGGAAGGAATAGTAAAGAAGCCAGAGGCTGGCATGCAATGCAGGCAAGAAAACCAGTCAGTGAAGATGGAAATGGAGGCATCAGCGGGTGAAGGACAGGCTGGGGGTGGGGGGGGATGTTGGAATGTAGCAGCACAGGTAAAAGTGGAGAGGTACCTGGGGAGGCAGATGTCCATCAGGTTGTAATGTTTCAGAATTTCAATGTTTATATTGAGTCCATGACTTTCTGTGCCTAGGAGGTTGATGAAGTTCAGTTCATAGGCTCATCTGTGTAAAGTAGTAAATTCAAACAAGCGCTGAACCTCACTAATCTCATCACCAGAAACCAACTTCCTACAGCTCAAAACACAAAACCTGCCAACATATCTCCAGTATCCCCACAAACTGGACGCAAGACTCTATCAAAGACAACAATACCCAATTACCTGAGGGGGCACATTTCTGACAAAAAAACACTCTGTCTCCACTCTCTCAGGCCTGATCCTGAAAGGGAATTTGCAAACCACTTTTCACAGACAGGCCTATGAACTTTACTTCATCAGCCTCCTAGGTGCAGGAACTCATGGACTCAATATAGACATTGGAATTCTGACACTCTGCAACCTGCTGGACATCTGATTCCCCAAGTACCTCTTCACTTTTACCTGCTACATCCCCCTTCCCCCCTACCCCAGCCTGTCTCTCACCCACTGATGCCTCCATTTCCATTTTCACTGACTTTCTTGCCTGCATTGCATGCCAGCCTCTGGCTTCTTTACTATTCCTTCCATTGTGGAACAGCACACACACCAACTGCAGGTGCTTCCTCAGCCCAACACAGGGGTTTTTAACCCAAAATCTTGCTAAGATATAGTTCTGTAACTATTCAGTTGGTCTGCTAAAAGATACCAGATTAGATTGAGCCAAAGAATATATATTCTTTGGAGTGAGTGGGGGACTTCCCTTTGGGCACACTATCACTGGTGCCAAGCTAAAGAGGAAGAAGGACAAGGTGGTGGTGCCTCCTGAGATGCAGCAGCATCACCGTGGTGGTGAAGTGTTTCACCTCCTTGCCCTGGCTGATCTGCCTTTGGCAGTGCTGGTAGATAACATACTTGGGATCATCTGGCACCTCAAAATGATCCCACACTACACTACCTCCTGCTCCTGGGTTGAGGGTGGGGATTCTACCTTATCCCCCTCCTCAGCAGGCAGAGGCACAACAACAGGAGGAGCTGACTCAGCTCAGCCACTTGCCTCCACAGCCTCCTCTGAGGTGCCTTCCTGAAAAGGAGACCTGGGTCTAGGAGAATTTTGAGGGGTGTGGAGCACAAACTCAGATTCCCCCTCAGTCCCCAGAATTTCTTTACCTAGGGTGCTTAGGTCCCCTGGTTCCAGATCCAGCTCCTCATCTGGATGGTGCAGTAGAAGGCTCATGCTGGAAGATGAAATTGAGGTGGAGGAGACTGTCATTCTGCTGATGGTGCCTATTTCTGGTGTTAGGGGAGGTTGTTGAGGTGCAGGGACAGGTACTGCTCCCACCTCCTTGCTTCCACTGGCAGCAGAAGACTCATGGCTGCCAGGAAAGAGGATACATCTAGGTTTGAGGTGAGGGGAGGGACTTTCAGCTCAAGCTCTCCCGCTACCCCCTCTAGCCCCTCTCCCTCCCCTGCCAGAAGACCTGGAACCTGCCTTTCCATCACGCTTCATATTAATCTTTCCTGTGCTAGAAAATGTGTCTGTGTGTGTAACTAACTAATAATATATGTCTTCTTCTTCTCTGACGTATGACTGTGTCTGACTTCTTCTTCTGTGTTGTGTTTACTGTTGTGTGTCTAACTAAAATAATATCTCTTCTTCTATGACTGTCTGACTTCTGTTTTGTGTTTAATAATCTGAATCTCTATCTGACTTCTGTGTTGTCTTTAGTCTGTATGTAACTATAACTAATAATAATAACTGTATATGATCTCTTCTTCTTCTATGACTGCCTGACTTCTGCCGTATTATTAATCTGAATCTCTATCTGAATTCTTCTTCTGTATTGTGCTTACTGTTGTGTGTGTAACTAAAATAATTTCTTCTTCTTCTTCTATGACTGTCTGACTTCTTCTGTGTTGTGTTCTCTTTAATAATATCTGACTTCTTCTTCTATGATGTATGTGTGTGAGTTTGTGTAATATATGTGCTTCCCTGCACAGTGATGGATCACACTGCCAGGGAAAACACAGCTTTCTTTTTAAAAAGTGTTGGGAAAAAAACCAAGAACAAATATAAATTGAAAGAAATGGATTGGATATGGATAAGTAGAAGGATTCTAGTTAGTAAGCTATATCCAATCCTTTCCAAAAACAGGAAGTAGCAGGAGACTGACTTGGTAGGAAGCCAAGCCTATCCAGTACCTTTCAGACACTGTTGCTCAGGCAGAAACAGCTCACAAAAGGCACAGAAAGCCTGCAGACAGAGGCTTATATGCTGTTTCTATGCCCCTCCCCCAGAGCACTGTGATTGGAAGGGGATTCAGGGAAAGATCACTGTCACTGGCCAGCTAGAGATGTCAGTCTTTCCCCCCCTGCTCCCCCTCTCTCTTCTTAGTTTCTGTTCCCCTGAGAGACTGTCTTCTGAATCTTCGAATCTTTTCTGAATTGAT
This sequence comes from Alligator sinensis, assembly GCF_000455745.1. Lineage (NCBI taxonomy): Eukaryota > Metazoa > Chordata > Crocodylia > Alligatoridae > Alligator > Alligator sinensis. Next base: position 1,451,715 of record NW_005841994.1, read on the forward strand.
TCAGAGCCTCTGAATCAATTTGGAGGGTTTTTTTCTTCTGATTCAATTCGGATTCGGTGATTCAGCTTCCAAATTGAGCCAAATTTCTCCAAATTGAATCACGGACCGAAGCGTCACACCCCCCTAATGTTTAAGGCATTAGTTCCACATTAACTTCAGTGGGTTTGGGATTCTGCCCCAAGCCCCATAGTCCTGTTTTTAATTGGTCAAATGTATATTAGATTGAAGCCTAAACAATAAGAACAGGATCAAGTAATATATTGTCCTTTTAAAAAAAAAATGTGGTTCTTTCTAAATGTAAAACAAATATAAACATGTCACCCTGCTTTTCCATGAGGAGAGACAGATCACAAATCAGTTCCCTACCCATGTAAGGGATTTATTAGTTGTCAAGGGTCTCCTGTGTCATGGGGCTTATTAGTTGCCTGTGTTTGCCCACCAGTATCAGAATGTTGTGTTTTGAGTTCCTTTCATTTTAGCTTGTGTGCTTATTTTGCAGTCATAGCTGTTTTTGGTTTGATTTTTTTGCATGTCAGTTCAGCTGCCCTTGTTACTTGGAGGCATTTCTTCAGGTTTAGAGATGTTTCTCATAACAATCTCTCCTGTGAGCTGGAATCATGTGTCTCAAAAATGATCCCGCTCATAATTAGGGAATATTTTATGTTTTTAAATCACATGTGGATGTGACAGCTCTCAGTTTGTAAAGTATCTATTCCCTTTCCTGATTCCTGGTTTCAGGTAAAAAAAATTATTACTCTTGAATATGGGATCACAATAAAATCTTATTCAATTCTCGTCCTTTTCTCCCACAGACGTAGGGAAAAAAGATTTATTTTGTGTTTGTTTGGTTTTTTTAGTCATCATAGAAGCATAGACTCATAGATAATTAGGGTTGGAAGGGAACTCAGGAGCTCAGTTAGTCCAGCCCCCTTCTCAGAGCAGGACTATCCCCAATTAGATCATTCCAGCCAAGTTTATCTCTCATGATTATGTCTTTAAGTAGATTCAGTTTTGCTTCTGTTTCTCTCAAGATGGTGCCAATTATTTTTTGTCTTAAGTAAAGCTTTCCTGGTGACATGAGTCCATTTGTGTTCCCTGTTTGCTACATTTCTACTGGCCACTTTGTCTTCCTATTGATTATACTTTCTTCTGCACTGTGGATTTCACCAAACCAATCACTGCCACAATGTTCCATATACCCAGTGCTGAGTAATAACACAAAGATACTCTGTATTTTTAAAGCTTAAACTATTCTTTTACTAAGATAACTTGTTATACAGATGTTATAACTGCAACTAAAATTTTAGCCATGCAGACAAAGACTAACTGCTACTAGCTCCTAACTCTTCCCCTCTGCAATCTGTGCTTCTCCCTCCACATTCCATACATGTTGCACTGCCCTTCAGCCTTAGTCAGTTCCTGTCAGGCACCAAGGCTAGAAATAGATATTGCCAAATGAAGCAGATCAGATGAGCCAGGATATGTTGAGGCGCGTTGTCACACTTGTTGATGCTGCACAAAAACTGTGGGACGTGTTCTCTCAGGGTTTGAGGAGCCTGGTCCTGCACAACCTGGGAATTTCTGTGCAGGATTTGGCCCCTCAAGCCCTAGGAATACCTCCCTGGCTTTCCCTACTTACAGAGGCATGTCCCCAGGAATCTCTGGGGGGGGCCTGCATAAGTGGGGAAACCCCAACTTTTCCCAAATATGCAAATATGCTCCAGAGATCCTAAGGGTGAGGCTCTGCAAGTGGATAAACCTGGCTTTCCCTGCTTATGCAGATGTGCCCCAAGATTGCCTGGGGTGTGTTTCTATAAAATGGGAAAGCTAAGCAGGAACTACCAGGATTTGAGGTGATTCCCTGGGTGCATAGAATTGGGCCCTTCAAACTGCAAGGAGCACCTGTCTGAGGCAGTTGGAGAGCACAGGCAGTTCCAGGCTGTCCGTGCTCTCATACTGTAAAGCAAACAGACATCTTCTGCTAAATAGCAGCACAAATTGATACCACCTGTGTCTTGGCCACAAATCTGGGGCATTTGTGGTACTACAAGGGGCATGGATATTTGTTTGCTTGGCTTTTGTGCCAAAATGTTTATGGTGGTGAGGCAGGGAGCCAGAGGCTCCCGTCACTTTATAAGTGGAAAGTGCAGCAGACTAAGTGTGCTCCGTGGGGCTGCAGCAGAGGGCAGGCTGGCCATTGAGCAAAAAGGAAGCACCAATAAGTGGCTGAGGAGCCACCTGACTGTAAGGGGAGGTGCTTAGGGCCATATAAAACCAGTGCCTGGAGCAAGGAAGGCAGTCTGGCCTTGCAGGCTGCAGGAGAAGTGTATCTATAAGTATTATTAGATACATCAAGGCATGGCAGGAAAGATATAGAAATGGGAGGTTACCTCAAGGAGCCAGAGTGGGGCAGGAGTCACTTGGTCACCAGGGAGTGTCAGCCATGCCTGGGCCCTGGGCCTGCTAGAGGTGGCACAAAGGCAAGAAAAGGTGATGTCTGTTTCCAGCTCAAGACCCTTCTTTCCTCCTGCCCAGACATCAGGATCTTTCTCCAGATCCCTGATATAAGCCCTTCTTTGCTTGCTCATGTCTGGTGATCAACAGATTCTCCCTGCACCGATAGTATGTGCCTTTTTCACAGCAGCTTTGACCACCTTTTCCTTTGTATTCCTTTTCTGCTGGTAAATTTCCCTTGCTGGAGGCTACCTCCTGCAGGCAACCTGGGAAGAAAACATTTGCCTTTAGCTTGGCCAGCCTCGTTAGCATTTTCATTATTCTATCAGGGCAGGGGCTTCCATGTTAACTACTCTTTTGATTGTCCTTTCACTGTTTCTAGACAGGGTTTGTGAGATAGGAGACCTGGTCCCAATAACTCTATACACTAAGGGATTGAGTTATACGTAGATTTCATAAAATCAATCAGAATTTGTAAATTGTACATACGTAGATTCCCTAAACTTACTCAGTATTGTTATTTAAATGAATGCAGAGGCATGGTGCTGAGCATATAGAAATTTTCTATATAATTAAAATGAATCAAATGTAACTTCACTGAGGTACATTCATTTGCAAAAAAGGCTGATGCAGGTACGCTGTCTCTTTTATACACTAAAAACTTTGGATTGTGGAGGAAATGCCAATAAATGGGTTTGCATATATAGTAACACAAAAGACTGTAATGACTCCAAAACTTCAGTCACTGATTCAAGGATTTCTGTGACAGGAAATCTCTAACATATTTAAATAAAGATGAAATAATAAACAATAATGGCTTCAGAAGAGCCAGAATGTGCCACCATGATGTACAGGGTAAACACTAAGATTTTTTTTTTTTTTATAATGTGAATATGGGAAAATGTTTATTCCC
>NW_005841994.1:1455112-1475850 GCF_000455745.1 Alligator sinensis
TTTCCCCCAAATGTTCCTTTCTTTTTCTTCCTTTCTCTCTTTTTATGTAGAGGGAAAGGGGACTAGGGGGAAAGAGAATGAAAGCCAAAAATATCAGTGATTTTTTTTTTAATTAAATGAACTTTTAGGGGTTAAGGACTTTTCACTAAAAAAGAAAAAATGCTGAGCTTACATAACACTTCTGTCCAGCTCGGTCTCCTGGATCACTGATGACACAATGGTTCAAATTGGTGAGTCCTTCCTTAGTCTTTTCTTAGTTCTATGAAGACTGAGCCTGAATCAGGGTTAAGCAAAAATGGAATAAAAATCTCAGATACTAACATGGCCCCCAAAGACCATGCTTAGTTTTCAATTTTGAAGGGTGGAAAGGACCAAATATTTCCAGAAATTCACTGAGTCTATCAGTTTTGGACTCCATTCATCAGGTTACATGGCTGAAATTTACCCTATAGCACTAGAGCCTATATGCCACCAAAGTGGCATTTAGGTCTTATTCTGAGGATTTAAGTGGGATGCCAAAGGGCTTCTGTGTCTTAACCTGGATGCAACAGGGCAGACAGCCCTGTTCCTTTGATGTTACTAAGTTGCAAGTAGTCAGGTCAAGGACAGGGCAAAGTTAATTACTTAGTAAACACCGTTGGAAAGGGGATCCCACCTGGGGTGAATATTAACTGATTAGGAGCCAGCAGCTACTTAAGTCCACAGCAAGGGGTTTTCCTTTGCCCCTTGGGGCATAGTGTGGAGAGATTCAGCAGGGACGCCAAGAGCTGCAGACCCAGCACTGGAGCAGCTTGCGGATAAGACTGGCCGACTGGGTGTAGGTAACCACAGTGACTGGTGAAGTAAGGAGGTGAGGAAAAGAGGAGAAACTTACTGGCTGAGAGAAGGTCCCACGGAGAAAGGATCTGCTGGTACTGCAGGAAAGAGAAAAGATAGTGGGACGGGAGTGGAGCTGACCGACTTGTGGGAGTGGGCTGCACAGTGGTGGAGAAAAGAGACCACGAGTTGTGAGAACAGCCAGGGTGCTCTACAACCTGTGGGGAAGGTGCTAATAAACTAATTTTCTTTTATCCTGCTTCTGGGGTGATTTACTACACCCTCTCTCTTTGGGGAATTAACTTCTTTTTCTTCCATCATTCCAAAGCATGGCAGGCGAGTCCCAGGGAGAGAGATTTTGTTACTCTACCCCACCCAGCCACACTGGACCTTGGTACTGAGCTGAATTTCCCTCTGTGTGCTTAAGGAGCTGTGGCTAGATGGGGAAAGGAAACCTGGCTGAAGATACTTATGCTAGGTCACCCTCAGGCAGAGAAATACTCAAGGATATTAATTCCTTTAAGATCCAGCTTCTACCCCAAAGGGACTAAACCCCATGAAATTCTGGCACGGTCTGGGTAGCTTTTGGCAGCATTGTAGATGAAGCCAAGCTTCCAGCGTGGCTGGAGGATATGAGCATCTCAGGCAGTAGCGAGCTGAGCTGTCCGAACAGAGATCCCTGCCATCTGCAGGGGTCCCAGTATTTTCTCTAATATAGATGTTAAATAGCAGTAACCAACAAGGGGGGGAAAGAATTTTTTAGAGAAATTAATTGACAAGAGAATAACTGAGACATGGTGGGATAGCTTGTATGACTGGAGCCCTGTCATGGATGGGTGGGTATAAACTGTTCAGGAAGGACAGGAAGGACAGGCAGGGGAGAACAGGAAGAAGAGTTATGCTTTATAAGCAACCCTAATTTTCTATGAATCTATGATTCTCAGAACCTTTTCTGAATGTAAAGGTTTCCATGTAGTCAAGCTCAGTAGCTCTGTTTATATCAGCCATAGTTAGAGTGTGGAACCAGCTTCATAGGGAACTGGACCTCAAGTTCCCTGGTTAATTTTGTTGTCCAATCATTTCCCATTCTCTCTGACTATATTATGCTCAAAGGAACCTGGGATAGGTCATTTAGGGCAGGGGTTCCCAACCTTTTTGTGATGAGAACTGGCAAGCCAAGGACCGGAAGTGATCGCAGACCACCATGCCACAGAGCGGCATGCTGCAGGCAGGTAGCCAACCCTCTTTTATACTCAGTATAAAAGCTGGGTCCACATTATGCCGGTCACTGCCAGTCCACTGTTTGCCGGTCTGCGGTCACCTCCAGTCTGGCAACCAGCCCTCCTGTGAACCAGCAGCAAACCCTTCATGGTCCGACAGTTGGGAACCCCTGATTTAGGGCATGTCTGCACTGCCACCATGCTGAATTTGGAAGTTCTGCCATAAACTGTTGTGACCCACCCACACATTTCCTCCTCTGTACTTGACAGATTCTGGAAATCAGGCAGTGTAGATGCCTTAGAGAAGTCCTGAGTATGTCTAAAACAGAGGGCTTGAGAAGAGCTCTGGGAATGAACTCTATGCCACTCTGAAGTGGCTACCTGGACTTCTTTCTAAGGGTTGACACTGGTGGAAAGGTCCTGGGAGCAGCCCTCAGGCTCCCCATTACTCAACTTTCCATCTGAAAAATGGGGGATTGTATTGCGAAGATAAATGCATTACACATAGTGAGGCACTCAATGTCTGTGGCATTGTGGGACAATAAGTGCCTCAGATAGGCAGGTTTCATTTGAAACTGCTGATTTGCACCAGCTGAGGATCTATCCTATGATTTTCATCCTGGCAAGGTACCTTTTAGTTTCTAATTTCCTTGCATTTGTCACACACCCATTAAATTAAAGCATACTATTTTATCTTTGAATCATTAACTTTTGTTGCTTTCTTATGCCTGCTTGGATTTTTTTCTGCTCTGGACAGCTCTGATTATAAATAGTTCAATAATCCACGTCCTCCTTATTTTAAGGCTATCATTTATATAATTGGAAATATGAATGTGCAGCAAGTTAACAGTGATGCCATAAAGAGGCTAAAATAATTAATCACGCTGCCTCACTTAATGGATTCAAGGGCACAAGAACATGTTAGTTATACTAGGGGAAATTTCAAAAAGTGTGCAGTGAAGACAGAGAGTGTAGGGAGATATACGTCCAATGTCTTTGTGGCCATCAGTGGAGAGGTGAAGTTCCTCATATGCCAATGGGCAAATGAAAGAGTCAACTGAACAAGGAAACAGGGCTGGGGAGATGGGAGATCAGTGCAACACTGCCTTGCCAGTTAGTGGGAACAGGGGGACACTCACATGAATAATACCTAGAGGGGCGAGGTATGATGGAGGAGGCTTCACAGCTGAGCACATCTGAGCCACCTTTCAGATGAGGTGTCAATTATTGCTCTGTGGTGAGGAGTGAAGAGATTAGGTCTGGATTTTCAGCCAGGCTTTTCAGGTAGGTAGTCGTCATTGCCTGAAAGATGAGCAATGGTACAATTCCCAGACAAGCTGGAGTAGCCTGTGTAGCAAAGTAAACCACAGTTTCATTACTTTCCTGCAAAATACCAACTTTAGAAAAGAGATGGCTTGTTTCTAATTCTTACTACAACTTAGTAGTTCAATGGTACACAGAGCATTTCAGGGAACAAGACCTCTCCTGCTCCTTCCACACAGCTCTGGGCAAAATGACTCCCACCATGCAGCTCCTCTTTCCCACTTCCCCTCCTGCTAGCCCTCAGAAAAGCCTGGGGGCTCTCTGGGTCTGTTTTTTTCCGAGCTTGGTGTGCTTCCTTCCTCTCCCGCCCCTTTCTCTCCTTAACTCCTTGTAATCCTAGAGCAGGGATTACAGAGGCAAAGTTGCTGTGAAATCAGATCACTATATCTGAAGTTGCTGTGGAAGAAATGTGTGCCAGATTTCAGGCTACAGAAGCTATTGTTCACTGGGCTAAGGTGCTTTTGTTTTACACAGTGGCATTCAGAAGAAGTGTTTCATAGTGGACACGTGCAAAATATTAGATTGCCTCGTGCTGGTGCCAAGTCAGGAATCAGCAGTTGTTTTTAAAACTGCTCCTAAATATCATGAAATCCATGAAATACAAGTGACACTGGTGCTTGGTATAGTAGCTAAATATCAGGAGTTAGACCAATACTTAAGCCCCTTGCTTAACTTACAGTCCTGAGTAAGGGGGAGTTCACTAGGGAGTTTGCCTGGAAACTCTCACCTTTCTTCACTATAAGCTTGGTGAGAGGAAGCAGGGAAAAGGGAAACTTTTTGAACCAAGGAGCAATGAGCAGGGCAGCTTCCAGGGAGTTTTCTAGGGAATGTCTGCTTGGAAAGAGGGGCAGAAAGAGAGAGGTAGTAGATTAAGAGACCCAGAGAAATGGCTGAAGAATGTCACTGGACAGAGCCACTGTCATTGCCCGTTCTTCCTCTGTTTGCAACTGTGAGGTGTCTGTCCAGGCAGGACAGCTCACCATTGAGGCTTCCACCCAGGTCGCAGTTCAGCACTGTTCAGAGACTGCGGCTTGCAAGTTCCTTCTAGTGGCAGCCAGGTGTGGGAGTTCCTGCAGTGTGAGAAGTGCCTCCTGGTGGTGTCCCTCAAGGAGCGGGCAAGAGAGCCACAGAAGGAAGTGGCAAAGCTCTGAAGCATCCTCTGCCATGAGGACTTCACCAATTCAGTGTTGGAGGAGATTTCTAAAACTGTAGAGGAAGGACTGCCAGAGGCAGTGCTAGAGAAGGAAGAGGATGTGGACTCCCAGGAAGGTGGAAGCTGGTAGCTTGTGACCTCTGGCACTTGTGACCTCCAACCTTCATCTGCGCCTGCAGTAGTTTGTCTGAAGAACAGATATGGAGCCCCAGCAACAGAGGGGGAGGAGCACATTCTGTTGGTGAAGGAGGACAGGCCAGGCCTCCCCAAGGTGGAAAGGATCAAGAACCACAGCCACCAAGAAGAAGCGATGGGTAGTGGTGGTTGGAGACTCCCTTCTGTGGGTGACAAAGGCAAACATCTGCCAGCCTGATCTGGTATCTCAGCAGGTCTGCTGCTTGCCCAGAGCCCAGATCCAAGATGTCACGGACAGATTACTGAGCCTCATCCAGCCCTGTGACTGCTATGCTGATCATCCAAGTGGGCACCAACAATACTGCCAGGGGAGATCCTGAGTAGATCAAAACTGACTACAGGGCTTTGGGGGCAAGGGTGAAGAGGATGGAGGCTCAGGTGGTATTTTCCATGATCCTTCCAGTCAAGGGAAAGGGCACAGGCAGGAGAGGATGCATCCTGCAGATCAATGCATGGCTATACAAGTGGTGTCACCAGCAGGGCTTTGGCTTCTTTGACCACAGGATGTTGTTCCAAGAAGAAGGATCACTAGGAAGAGATGGGATCCACCTGACAAAGAGAGGGAAGAGCATCTTCAGAGATAGGTTAGCAAGCCTAGTGAGGAGAGCTTTAAACTAGGTTTGCCAGGGACTGGATAGCAAAGCCCTGAGCTAAGTGGCGAAGCCAGTGATCTGAAGGAAGCACAAGCAGGAGGGGGATACAGGAGAGATATTCTCATTTTTCCTGAGAAATCACGGCAATTGGCTAGTTACCTCATGTGTCTGTACAAAAATGCACAAAGCCTGGGAAACAAGCAGGAAGAATTGGAAGTCCTCACACAGTCAAGGAACTATGACATGATTCCAATAACAGAGACTTTGTGAGATAGCTTTCATGACTGGAGCATGGTCATGGATGGGTATAAACTGTTCAGGAAGGACAGGCAGGGGAGAAGAGAAGTTGCACTTTATGTAAAAGAGTTATATGATTGTTCAGAGAACCAGTATGAAACTGGAGATAGGCCTGTTGAAAGTCTCGGGGGTAGAGTCAGAGGGGAAAGCAACAAGGATGACATTGTGGTAGGGGGAGGTCTACTATAGACCTTCAGGCCAGGAGGATGAGGTAAATGAGGCTTTTGTCAAACAGCTAGTGCAATTTTCCTGATCATAGGCCCTGGTATTCATGAGGGACTTCAATCATGCAGACATCTGCTGGGAGGAAACAACAGCAGTGCACAGTCAATCCAGGAAGTTTTTGGAAAGTGTTGGGGATAACTTCCTGGTGCAAGTGTTGGAGCGACCAACTAGGGGCTGTGATCTTCTTGACCTGCTGCTCACAAACAGGGAAGAATTGGTGGGGAATGTAGTAGTGGATGGCAACTTGGTGGCCATAGTCTCAGTCCTTCCCACCTTGGGGAGACCTGGTCTGTCCTCCTCCATTAATGGAATGTGCTTCTTCTCCCCCTGTTGCTAGGGCTGCATATCTGTTCTTCAGGCAAACCAGATGTGTTTAATATCTTCATCAACAACCTGGAAGATGGGATGGAGTGCACCCTCAGAAGTTTGTAAATGACACCAAGTTTCGGGGAGTAGTGGGTATGCTGAAGGGTAGGGCTAGGATTCAGAGAGACCTTGACAAATTGAGGATTGGACTAAAAGAAATCTCATGTGGTTCAATAAGTACATGTGCGAAGTCCTGCATTTAGGATGGAACAATCCCATTCACCAGTACAGGCTGAGGACTGAGTAGCTAAGCAGCAGCTGTGCAGAAAAAGACCTGGGGGTTACAGTGGACAGGAAGCTGAATATGTGCCAGCAGTGTGTCCTTGTTTCCAAGAAGGTGAACGGTATACTGGGCTGCATTAGTAGGAGTGTTGCCAGCAGATCTAGGGAAGCGATTCTTCCCCTCTATTCTGCACTAGTGAGGCCACATTTGAAGTACTGTGTCCAGTTGATGTGGACAAATTGGAGAGAACCCAGAGAAAGATAACTAAAATGGTTAGGGGGACTTCTGAGGAGAGCCTGAGGGAACTGGGCTTATTTAGTCTGGAGAAAGGAAGACTGCAGGGGTGGTTCCAGAAAGGATAGAGTTAGACTGTTCTCAGCAGTGGCAGATGACAGAACAAGGAACAATGGTCGTAGTAAAGGCTAGTAAAGTGAGGGTAATAAAGCACTTGGAACAGGCTACCCAGAGAGGTTGTGGAATCTCCATCCTTAGAGATTTTTAAGACCAGGTTAGACAAAGCCTTGCCTGGGATGATCTACTTGGGGATGGTCATGATTTAAGCAGTGGGTTGGACTAGATGACCTCCTGAGGTCCCTTCCAACCCTAATTTTCTATGATTCTATGATATGAATGTTTAATATATTTTTTAAACTCTAAGTCCAGCTGCTTTTCAGAGCATATTACTTTTAATGGCATTAATAGAATTACTCTTCCCATTTCGTGGTAGCACTACAGTAGTAGTTTGGAAGTTTTCCATAATATATTTAACCAAAAGAAACCGTTCTTCACAGACCCATACAATACACCACATGCTAAGATTTTTATTTCTCACAGGTTTGTGCTTTCCAGTCCCATCAAAATTCTCCTTTCTGATCTGAAGGGGAACTAGATCTGGCAAAAAAATTCCATCAGACCTTTTTTTATTAAAAAAAAGAAAAAAGTAGGCTTCTGAACCCCCTCCCCCTGCCCTCACCCCAAACTTTTCACACAGCATTTGCTTTCTTGGGAAATTGTACATTTTCTTTTTAGAAAGTACCTCTCCCACCCTATTTTTTGCAGTTGGGGCTGACCTTTTCAATTTTTGAGTTCTATTTGATGAAAAATAGAAATTTTCCTGAGTGAAAATAAATTTCCAACCCTTCCTGCCAGGCATGAAACACCTTTATAGACATGGTTACAGTGAGCACCAAACAACAACAACATCGCATAGAAGTGGAGGGACCACACTAATAATAGTGTCTATCTCTTGTATGAAGGTTTTCATCAGTAAATACCAAAGCACTTTGCAAAGGAGGTCAGTGTCATTACAACTTTTTGCACTTCAGTTTCCCCAGTTTCAAACAGGTATAATGTCCTCCGTTTCAAAGTCATGAATAGAATAGAGGTCTCCTGAGGCCCAGTCCATTGCACTATGAACTTAGCTACCCTTATCTCCCACATGCATAGTGATTTCCATCATCAGTCCAAGACTTCAAGGTGTCTGAGCCAAAGATTATCTCATACTATAAAGTATATGCACATGCTTGTAAAGTGCCAAGCATAATGAGGCCCCAAACCAGAATAAAACCTCAAGTTGCTGTCGGAATACAGCTATTTAATAATAAGGACATGGTAAGAGGGCATGGGCTTTTGACTGAAATTTTATTGTAAAGACAAGCAATCAGAAAAAAAACCAAAACACTAAAGGATAACAAAGGACCAGCCAACAGAAACCTTGCTGCTTATTCATTACATGACTTGTCAGCATTTGATTTTGCTTTGTAGGAACAACTTACTCTTTTTTTCTCTTTTTTTTAAAGACATTCTTTTTCTGTCTCTCTTCCAGTCCACTCAGTGTTGAAGCAATAAGAGAGTGCTATCAAGGATTACAGGCAGGTCATGGAGGGCAAATTACTTGCCAAAATAGTCTCTCTACAGGCTCTTATTGGTGTTATGTGCTAAGTTATGTGATAAGTCAAAGTTACTGTTGCATAACATTCTCCCAGTGTTTCACGTAACTATTTTTGTGGTACATGGAACGACTCACTTTCTACTGTGCTGCTGTATTTTTTTCCTGTTGAAACTTTTCAAATGCGCATATAGTCTAATTGGTTTTCCCAAAGCACCCTCACTTCCACTACAGTATATTATATCCTCCCAAATTAAGACCCAGTTCCTATTTAAAATGAGCAAGCCCCTTCCTTATACCAGGTATGTTTATGGTTGTTAGAACATTTTTAAATGATCTTTATTACTTGCCAAAGTCTTTGCCCAAATAACAAACATATTAATGAATTAAACTGATACTGTGTTCCCTTTTCAAGAACAAGTTCTCTGCCTCATTGCTTGGTGTACAGAGGGAAACATGGTACCAGAGAGAGCTGTATTTCCAAAGTATTCTACTCAGCATTCCTCCAGGGACATGATGACAGCTGCCATAACTTGTAGCAAACTCAGAATTGGCTAGCAAAGTCTCACATTAAGGGCCCTGTAGGTCCCTGGCAGGCATCACCTTTATCATGCGATTAATTTGAATAAGGGTCATGTGAGTTTAAAGGTGCTCATGTACATTTTCTAGTCTGTGGGAAGCACACACCAGGGAGCCAGAGCCTTCTGATACTGGGTTCCCCGTGCTCCAGCAAATTTAAAGGGGCACATGGGGAGCTCCGGACCAGGGAGCGGTTCCCCAGTCCCAGGTTCCCCACAGGCCAGCTTGTTTAACAGTTGTGTGTGCAGTCAATTGTACATGTGTCTTTTAAGGGTCTGGGGCATCCCATTCCAAGCTTCCTGTGCACCAGTAACTTGAAAGGATGTGCATGCACTCCAGCGTCAGGGACCTGCTCCCCAGTGCTGGGTTCCCTGAGGCCTGACAGATTCATGATGGGATCTTAGGTTTGGCATGGAAGGACATGCATTTTTTGGGATCCAGGATAAAATTCCTCAGATCTCATCACACAACTAAATATCTGCCCGGGGTTGTAGGCTGCTGATTTCCTTCCACTGAAAATTCTGTGCCGCTGAGAGGGCTGTTTTATTGGAAGCAAACCAGGGAAGGGTCCTCACTGAAGCTACTTGGAACAGCTGCAGACTTGAGTGAATTTAAGGAGCTCTCTTTTTCCATAGCCATTGAACAAAGCTGAAATTATTAGAGCTGGGCAAGGTGATTGAAGACAGGACCAGGTATCACTTCCTAAACAACTGGAGAAGAGGTTTGTCCAAGTGACCTTAGCATTCTGGGGATTACACTACCTACTAGCACCAAAGCAGTGAATGGTATCCAACAGATGAGGAAGGGGAAAATGATTTGGGAAAAGTATACCTGCCCATTTCCTGTTCGTATGATATAGTAAGCAGGGAACTGAAAGATGGGATAACTGTGGAGCAGTATGGAATTTGTTATACTGTGTCTTCATAAAGTTGATGCAGTATTCCCCTTCTCCAAGAAGTTTCCTTTGCTCTACACACAGATATCCTGCACTATCCTGTAAGTGTGGAACTACTGCCTCTGATGGGCACCCAGAGAGGAGATTTAGTCTCCTCACGTTTCTAAGGGTGGAGTGCTTTTTGTGTGGACTTTGGCTGTATGAACATGCCTTTTGTTGCTGCTGACAAAATCTGGCAAAAGGGTTAATATTATTGATAGTAACAGTAGGAACCAAAGAGTTATACTGCTTGCATTTTCCTAGATCAGTGGTTCTCAACCTTTTTAGACACACAGTACCCCTCAATAGATTTGAGGCATCCTAAGAAAATGTCAGATCCTAGTTTTCACCTTCTTTTTGACCACAGAAAAATAAACGGAGTAATTCTTCTGCTGTAAAGAACTCAGAAAGACCACAACAGTTCAGAATGTTTTGGATATCACTATGGATATCTCTTTGAAATCTCTGGGTTTTATATTGTGAATCACGATTGTACACCTAACATTGTGTGGCACCCTACAGCACATTTGAGAGGATGTCATGGTACCCTAGGCCATGGCACCCTGCTTGAGAATCACTGCCCTACATGTAAACAAAAGAAAAGAAAACCTTTTATTAGGTCAAGGAACTTAATCCTGTTAAGCAACATCCTCAAATCCTGTCCTGCTTCATGGAATTAAGCCATGACACTGTGGGCATGTCTACATGAGATGTTTACTGAGGAGCTGATTAATTAGCTTTGCAGTAAATGTCTTGTGTCTACACATGCAGTGCTATTAGGCAGGAGTATACTAATTATTCTGCAGCAGGGTAGTACTTGTAAATACAAGTACTATCCTGCTGCAGAGTTTTTTACTCCACAGAAATGCACATGTAGACAGTTGAGGGGCTGGCTAGGGCACGAGGATGCTTGTGTGCTTGATTAGCCCCTGCATGATCAGCTGCCTGCTGATTAGCCCCACGCTGAAGCAACCTCGTGCCCCAGTCAGCCCCTCTGTAACACACTGAGCCAAGTCAGAGCAGCCCCAAGCTGGAACGCTGATGTCTGGGGCCCCCTACCTGCCAGGGCTGCTCCTACGCAGCTCAATGTGGCACTCCTGGGTGCCACACTGGAGTTTATTGCCTTGAATTAATTGCACATGTAGATGAGCCCTGCATGTTTAGAAATCTTGGCTCTAGAGGGGCTTGAATCTCAGACATAATTACAAAGCCACCAATCAACCTAACACGCACCTTTCTGTACACTGCAAAACTTCTGCTTGGGAATCAGGGTTAAACAAATACCTCTGTGATCAGCATACACTCATGCTTCATTTTTTTATGAGCCACTGAACACAGATGTGTTGGTGGGGAAGCCAATAGCAATACAGGGAAGCCTAGGCTGCCAGGAAGTGGATATCCCAGAATGAGTTTGGAGGCAGCCCCAAGAATATGGGCATGCTGGACATGGGGCCATCACTCACTGCAGATCTTAGAGCTTAATGAATAAGTGTCATGTCTTGGCTGGAATTTTCTTCAAGCTTATTCTCCCTTTGCACAGGTTCTCTTCCTGAAAAGAGTGATAGGTCCTAAATCGACAAAATAATTCTGCTGCTGCTCCCAGTTTGTAACTGGCATTTTGAAATAGCTATACACATCAATTACCTTTTTAAGACGTGTTAGTGTTAAAACTACAAATACCACCAGCCTTGCTCAAGGATAAAAACAAAGGGACAGATTAGAATTCTACTTATTAGGCATCTAGGTAGACTTAGTTGCCTCGGTGCAATTTGACTCCATCCTGCAGAAGTCTTAAAAATCTGTTAATGCACCTACTTTTGTACCATGCCACCATCTTACCCTTAAGATCAAGTCACAAAAAAGCAGTGAGAAGGTGGAGGATCCAGCCATTTTTTGCATTAGCTATCTTTCAGGGACTCAAGCAGAGTGAAATAGGATCACACTTAGATGCCTTTGTCCGCTTATACACATCATAGCTGGAATAGAATATCACCAAAGGTGTCCATTTCTCCAGCTTTAAATTCCCCATAAAATAGAGAACATACTTAATATCCATCTCTGTCTAGTCTAAATTTGTAACTCATTCAAACTCAATGTAACCAGTTTAGATGGGCCAGCAATCAGCATGTCATTGGCTCTGGGTGTCATTAACTAAAATGTTCTCAACCCATCTGATTAGAGCAAAATAAAAAAGAGCAATGCACATGAAGCTGATTCACTTGCTTGCTGTTTGGTGCCCTGTGGCCATGTTGAAGGCCAGAGAGAACAATAGCATACAACCTTTAGTGGTAGGAACATGATGCTCTCAGTATTGAGTTTTGTTTCATATGGTAGAATAGCACCACAAAACAGGAATGGAGCTATGATTCTTGTCATATGCCTTGTGTCGGATGAGTCCTGGGCTCTAGGAATGAATGGCTGCTGAGAATGAAGAGGTGATTAAAAATGGTATGCTAGCTTTGGCTGCATCAGTATGAAGTTCAAACAGTATATGGCCATATCCTCTTGACAAGTGGCCATATAAGGAGGACCTTTGTGGATCCACCTTGGATCGAGCTATCCAGATGAC
The DNA here is from genome assembly GCF_000455745.1 of Alligator sinensis. NCBI lineage: Eukaryota > Metazoa > Chordata > Crocodylia > Alligatoridae > Alligator > Alligator sinensis. Next base: position 1,467,494 of record NW_005841994.1, read on the forward strand.
ATCAGGATAAAAAGGAGATCAAAACTGGCAGGGTTAATGAAGTCATATAGGCCCTGAGTTGTAGGAATAGCCTATAATGATTAAGTTTTCATTTAAAGAGATATAGACAACATCTGTCTGATCTCCTAGGATAAGATTGTGACTTTTCCTATGTATTAGTACAGGGAGCCAAGATTATGAAAGGTACCTCACTGTTCTTCTCTGGCAGCTACATGCATCATAGGTAGAGAGACAGCCTCTTCAGGACCACTACAAGGAGGGAAAACTGGAATGTCTAAGGCATTATAGGTTTGCAACAAGGTAGGAAAAACTCTCTCTCTGTCTATACATTATTATTATGAAAATCTGGAAACACGAACAAATTCCCAGTAGGGCTGTGCAAAGCTTTGGTCACTGATTTCATTCAGCGGAGATTTGGCCCAATTCAGTGGCCAAATCTCCGAATCCAGATCAAATCAGGAGACATTTTAATCTCTCCAAATCAATTTGGAGATATGTGATGATTTGGACATAGACACAACTTTAAATGTTTTTTCTACATACCTCAAGGTACCAGGTGGCTTGTGAATGCTGAGATGGTGGGGCAGATGTAGTGTCCCATGGGAGCATGTGGGGGAGTCCCAGTGCGCTCGGCGGTGGACCCAGGAGTGGACCAGAAGCACTTCCGGTCCACTTCCAGGTCCACCACAGAGTGCATGGGCGGGGAGCCTAGCCCCCCTGGCGCAGCAACTGGTGCCTCCTGGGTCTGGGGGAGCACCCGGGGTCCCCCTGCAGCTGATCGCCAAGCCAAGGCAGCGCGGGGGGGTGGGGGGGTCTGCCGAGAAGCATGCGGGGGTGGGAGGCCCACACTCCTGTGGGATGCTCCATCTGCCCCACCATCTCAGCATTCATGAGCCACACCTGGTACCTCGATGTATATAGAAAAAGCATTTAAAGCTGCACCTATGGCCGAATCATTGATTCTCCAAATCAGTATCGAATCTTCAGATTCAGCCGAATCAAATCAGGACAGTGATCCGAATCAACGAATCAAATCATTGTCCCCCGATTTGGGCCAAATCTGAATCTGAATCGAATATGGCCCATTTCGCACCCCCCTAATTCCCAGTGTCTTGAGAGATGCCAGAATTGTTACCACATTCAAGAAAGGAGATAAATTGGATTGCAGCAATTCTTGTGGTATTGTACTCCTGTCCATAGCTGGGAAGAACCTTACTCACATTCTCCTCAATAGACTCACTTTCCTCATTGAGGAGATTCTATCCAAGCCTCAGTGTGGTTTCAGACCATTCAAAGGTACCACTGATATGATCTTTGTTGCTAGACAGATGCAAGTGAAGCATTGCCAGGAACAGTGAGATCTTTACCTTCATTGACTTGACTAAGCCCTTTGATTCAGTCAACAGAGAGGCCTTATGGAAGATCCTTATGAGATTTAGGTGCCCACCAAAATTTGTTACCATATCAGATTCCTTCATGAGGACATGACAGCAACTGTCCTAAGCAATGGTTCAGGAATGGACCCTTTCACTATTAGAACTAGAGTCAAGCAAAGATGCACTATTGCACCAACTCTCTTTTCCATCTATATTGCAGCTATTCAGCATCTCACTGCAGATAGACTTCCATCTGGAGTCAGAATCTAGTATCACATAGATGGGAATCTCTTTAACATCAAGATAACTACAAGACCGTTTCAGGCTGGACATAAGGAAGAATTTCTTTACTGTCCGAGCCCCCAAGGTCTGGAACAGCCTGCCACCGGAGGTGGTTCAAGCGCCTACATTGAACACCTTCAAGAGCAAACTGGATGCTCATCTTGCTGGGATCCTATGAACCCAGCTGACTTCCTGCCCTTTGGGCAGGGGGCTGGACTCGATGATCTTCCGAGGTCCCTTCCAGCCCTAATGTCTATGAAATAACCAACACCTCCATTACTGTTTTTCAGTGCACTGATGATTGTGTCGTGTGTGCCCCCTACTCAATCAAAAAGCTTCAAATCACTCTTGACAACTTCTGTGAAGCATATTAAATGCTTGGATTCATGCTCAACTTCATGAAAACCAAGATACTTTATCAATTTACCCTGAAACAATCAGCTGCTCCTCCACATACTACAATTAGAGGGCAATGCTTGGAGAATGATGAGAATTTCCTCTATCTGATTTCATCAGTCCCATGGGATGCCCATGCCCGCTACAGGGCCGGGAAGTCCGGGTGAGGGTGATCCCCTGCCCTCCCTTAATGCTGACTTTCTGAAGGAACATCTTGAGAAGCTGGATACCTTCAAGTCAGCCGGCCCTGACAATCTTCACCCCAGGGTACTCAAGGAGCTGGCGAGCATCATAGCCCAGCCTCTAGCGCGGATCTTTGAAAACTCTTGGCGCTCTGGTGTAGTGCCCGAAGACTGGAAGAAGGCCAATGTGGTGCCTATCTTCAAGAAAGGGAGGAAAGTGGATCCAGCTAACTATAGGCCCATTAGCCTGACTTCTATCCCGGGGAAGATCTTAGAAAGGTTTATTAAAGAGGCCATCCTTAATGGACTGGCCAACGCCAACATCTTAAGGGATAGCCAGCACGGGTTTGTTGCGGGTAGGTCTTGCTTGACCAATCTCATTTCCTTCTACGACCAGGTGACCTATCACCTGGACAAGGGAGAAGAGATTGATGTCATATATCTTGACTTCAAAAAAGCCTTCGATCTGGTGTCCCATGATCGCCTCTTGGAGAAACTGGCCAATTGTCGCCTTGGGTCCTCCACGATCCGCTGGCTGGAAAATTGGCTCCGGGGTCGGACCCAGAGGGTAGTAATCGATGGAAGTCACTCATCGTGGTGTCCTGTGACCAGTGGGGTCCCCCAAGGCTCTGTCCTTGGACCCATACTGTTCAACATCTTCATTAATGATGTGGACACTGGAGTCAGAAGCGGACTGAACTGGCCAAGTTCGCCGATGACACCAACCTCTGGGGCAAAGCATCCACACCAGAAGACAGGCAGGTTATCCAGGCTGACCTGGACAGGCTCAGCAAGTGGGCAGACGAGAATCTGATGGTGTTCAACGCCGATAAATGCAAGGTTCTCCACCTTGGGAAAAAAAACCCGCAGCATCCTTATAGGCTCGGCAGTGCTATGTTGGCTAGCACTATGGAAGAAAGAGACTTGGGGGTCATCACTGACCACAAGATGAACATGAGCCTGCAATGCAATGCGGCGGCTAGTAAAGCGACCAAAATGCTGGCTTGCATCCATAGATGCTTCTCAAGCAAATCCCGGGACGTCATTCTCCCCTTGTACTCGGCCTTAGTGAGGCCGCAGCTGGAGTACTGTGTCCAGTTTTGGGCTCCACAATTCAAAAAGGATGTGGAGAAGCTTGAGAGAGTCCAGAGAAGAGCCACGCGCATGATCAGAGGTCAGGGAAGCAGACCCTACGATGACAGGCTGAGAGCCCTGGGACTCTTTAGCCTGCCACGCGCATGATCAGAGGTCAGGGAAGCAGACCCTACGATGACAGGCTGAGAGCCCTGGGGCTCTTTAGCTTGAAAAAGTGCAGGCTCAGGGGTGATCTGATGGCCACCTACAAGTTTATCAGGGGTGACCACCAGCATCTGGGGGAACGTTTGTTCACCAGAGCGCCCCAAGGGATGACGAGGTCGAATGGTCACAAACTACTTCAAGATTGTTTCAGGCTGGACATAAGAAAGAACTTCTTTACTGTCTGAGCCCCCAAGGTCTGGAACAGCCTGCCACCGGAGGTGGTTCAAGCGCCTTCATTGAACACCTTCAAGATGAAACTGGATGCTTATCTTGCTGGGATCCTATGACCCCAGCTGACTTCCTGCCTTTGGGCGGGGGGCTGGACTTGATGATCTTCTGAGGTCCCTTCCAGCCCTGATGTCTATGAAAAATCTATGAAATCTGAGTAGCCACCTTTCCTAAAGAAGTAAACAGACAATGATATTCAACACTGGATAAAGTCTGCCAAAGACGCCTTTGGACATCACCAGGATCTATTCTTTCCTTTTGGAACTATTTGTCACATCTGCAGCCAAACATGCAGATCTCAGATCATCATCCTTGGTCACCTACGGATTCAGAATGACTTCCCTATTTACTGGAAGACTGTCATTTTCATATTGAAGGACTGCCACCACCAAGGACAGGTTTCCAGCAGGTCTTCTTTGAGGGCAGAATAGTTGCACAATGCCCCTTGATTCCTATGAAGAAAACACATGGTAGGCCAGCCTCTGTCTTGATGTATTCTGGGCACGATTAGAGACCTGTTCCTGTATGAACCCCATGCACCTCTCCTGTGCAGGGCAGGACCTCAGGATTCGATCTTACAAGAGAGAATGGATGCTTTGAGATTTTAGGATTGCAACTCAGGGATACCTCAATGAGTACTTGGAAACCTGACCTTAGATCCTTTTCATGGTGCATCTTTTTAAAAATATATATTGTATTTATTTGGTTGATTTAAGAATTATGCTTGAAAAATTTTCTTGGTTGTGACCTCTCTGTCCTGAAATATAGCCTGATGATGACATTGTAGGCATGACATTCCTCCTTTTTTTAGGTGGCTGTAAAATTATTTTGCCATGTCTTTCATATTATAGATACTGTGCTATGCAAAAATGATGAAAGCACTGTAGAGAAAAAAAAAATCACCTTTTTATTTTGTTTTCTAAAAGAAATTAATAATGTATGGCAAGACTTAGATGGCTGGGGAAATAATTTTGATGTCTATAGGGAAGTAATTTTACAATAATAGAAATTCTACCCTGCAATATGATTTTAAACATGTACATTGGCCCACCAGGTTGAAAACAACCATGTTTGCATTAGCTTCAACTACAGTGATATAAAGTAAGTACATAGCTCCATCTGAATATAAATTCATCTGTCCATCCCTTCATTTCTCTGCTTCTCTAGTGATCTATCCATCACTCTAATGCAACATATACTAATATGCATATGGTGTAATATACCAATGTATTATATTGTACTGGGTATGAACATACCTTTTTTATATTCCTGCACTATGAACACATTTTTACAGTTCAAGGGAATAAATGGAGTGGCAAAGCATCATCAAAGAGGATTCAGATTAAAGGACAAATGTAGCTGGCCAAAATGAACAATTATAGGAAACAAAGGGAAAATAACGACTAAAGATCTTTCATTACAGCCAGCTAATTATCATGAGTTCTGGACTTAACTGTTCAGGCATAGAATTAAAAACCTTAATTATATTGTCACCTTTGTCTCTCAGCTCCCATTGCCCACAAATGAATCCATTTACTGTAACTGCTGCTGATGAGAAGAAATTGATGGCAGTCCCAGTGAGGTGGGAGAGAGGAGTAAAAAAAAAAATGTAAGAGGCAACATTGTCATGGCTGCACAGCTGGATGACAACTACATTCCAGGACATTATAAATTAAAAACACTTTTAATGAGACAAATACGGGTTTGATGGATTTCATGGTTTCTTTCTCCTCCCTCCCCCTCTTGCATTTGTGTTGCCAGGAACACTGCAATTTTATTTTAGAGCAGGCCTCTTGTCAAGTGACTGTGCTGCCTCTGGAGATCAGGTGACAAAGGGCCTGATTCATGACCCACTGAAGTCAGTTGGAAAGGCTGCTCTTGGCTTTGGCAGGTTGTTGCGATAGGGTTCTGACTATAAGTAAGACCATGTGTATTGTGCTATCCATATGGAAATGCAAAGGGCCCAACTCTGATACCATACTCCTATGGCTGTCAGTAGGGTTATCCCTATTCACAGCTCGTGAAGTTGACTTAAGAAGGTTAAAATTGCTTTCATTTTACACTGTCGACATAGATGTGGTATAGCATCTGAGCCCAGTGCCCCTTGTACCACTGCAAAAATCAACAAGCCCTGGCCATTCCACAGGGAGGTGGCTTGTTATTTATTTTGGCTAAAGATGCAATTTTTATTCAAATTGTTCTGGAAAAACAAAAATGGGTAGTGAATTAATATTATGTAAATTTACGTGGTAAAATATGCAGAACACTAGACATCTACCAGCCTTTAAAATATTTATTTAGCGCTACACTTATTCCAGAAGAGCATTATAAATAACATTAAATAGGTTTAATAAACAAGCCAATGATTGTTCTGGTACTTAACCAGGGCTCCCGGGTGCTCTCCATGGTTAGAGGTCTGGAGGTCCAGGGCTTACCTTAGAAGGAGGCACTTTTAACCATACAGTGTGTTTTTAACATGTGTTGCCATGGTTACAAGACATGAGTTAATGTGATGGAACTCACAAGCAGAGCAGAGGGGGTTGTTTTGGACATAGTTTGTGAACATGACTATGTCAGATCCAGCACACATTTACGCTAGTTTATTGCCTTCATGTAGTGGCAAGGCTTCCAGCTGTGGGTTTGAAAGCTTCGCCTTCAAACTCTATTCCACTTCCCTTCATGCAGTCTTTTTGTTTTTTACTGGCTGTACAGATGCTAGCCACCATCTGACGCCGGAAGTTTATATGATAGAGGTCCAAAGCATCCCAAATGTTTAAGTAACTGAACCAGAAGTAAAGGGTAACATCCTTCTGTTCAGGTAGTCAGTGTATTTTTTGCATGTGTGCAGTGTGTCAGAGTGCTGTCTATGCTGCTGCTGCAGGCAGTGCATGTTCCCTTAAAGACTTTCCTACTATAAAAAGAATGACCACAGCTCATTTAGGTAGCAAGACTTGTTACCTACCAAGCACCTACTCACTAATATTCAAGGCCAACAGGTTGCAAGGCATTGTAAGATACAGGCACAACTTGCTGATGAGTCTCTTATCCCTAATACAAGGTAACAAAGGTTCCTAGACCCTCCCTCATACGTGAAACAACTTTTATTTACATCATACACTTTCTATATCACATTCTTAACAAATAATAAAACATCTTTACCAGGTCATCTTATCATTGTATATTCCATCTTTGATTTGGTGTCCCCTCTGTTCTGCTTGTGAGTTCTATCACATTAACTCACTTCTTGTAACGGTGGCAACACATATGAAAAACATACTGTATGTCTAAAAGTGCCTCCTTTTCAGGTAAGCCCTGGACCTCCAGGTCTCTAACCATGGACAGCACCAGGGAGCCCTAGGTAAATACTAGAACAACCCTCTAAGACTAGTCTTATCAATCAACCTTTCCCATTAGCCTTGTCTACATGGAGGGGTCTACATAACTTGTGTATGCATATTCTAACTTAAACTTGTATAAGCAGTTCATATATTCATCATGGCTACATTTGTTAATGCTTCAGCAAAGCATGAACAATATATGTACTAATCAACAGTTGTATTAATATTCCAGCAAAGCTTATAATGGGCTTGGAGAAGGGTGAGGTTCTCTGGCTTCTGTTATGTAGGAGGTCAGACTGGATGCTCATAATGCAGAGGTGGGCAAAATACAGCCCGTGAGCTGGATCCAGCCCACCAGGCCATTCTGTCTGGCCTGCGGGGCCCCTAAAAAATTTAGAATATGAATATTTATCTGCTTCTAGATGCCTGTCAAAGACAACAGGAGACAGGGGCAGTAGGACCTAGGGTGAGCCTCAGCAGGTACCCACGTACCCACAGCTCCCCACAAATGTATACTCCCCCATGCGCTCCACCCCCCGCTCAATATGCAAGATTAAGACTTCGTTTTAAGTTATTATGTAATCATCTCGGTGTACCCTGCACAAACGCATGTAAATCAGGACAAAAATATTTTTTTGAAATCAAATTAATTAATGTTGTAGATGTTCAATTTTTAGAATATAATTTGGTATTTTTCTGGTTTTGAGATAGCAAAAACCCTTGCTGAAAGGAGTACTTCTGGGGGCAAGGGAAGGGACTTCTGTTGGCAAAGATCAGGGGTTAGGGGGCAGGACATCCAGTCACAAGATGGCGATCAGGGAGCAGGGCACCTGTCAAGGGGTGGGGCTACCCATGCGGCCCTCAATAGCTTGCCAAAATTCATTAAGCAGCCCTCCACCCTGTGTGTTTCCTTTACTACCTTAAATATTTTAGGGCATTGATATTCTGTTTCATAATTTTTCATGGATTTTAACATACTGTGGCCTAAATGGCACCACACCTGTTCAACATCTTCATCAGTGACTGGGACGAGGGGGTAAAAAGCACCCCGTTCAGATTCGCAGACGACACTAAGATGTGGGGGGAAGTGGGCATGCTAGAAGGGAGGAATAGGCTGCAATTGGACCTAGACAGGTTACAGGGGTGGGCGGATGAGAACAGGATGGGTTTCAACACTGACAAGTGCAAGGTGCTGCACCTGGGGAGGAAGAACCAGCAGCATACCTACAGGCTGGGGAACTCCCTTCTCATCAGTG
>NW_005841994.1:1475976-1487095 GCF_000455745.1 Alligator sinensis
GGGACCTGAACCTGTTCAGCCTCCACAAGAGAAGGCTGAGGGGGGGATCTAGTGGCCTGTTACAAACTAGTCAGAGGGGACCAACAGGCATTGGGGGAATCCCTGTTCCCCTGAGCACTACCAGGAGTGACTAGAAATAACGGTCACAAGCTGGCAGAGGGTAGATTCAGACTAGATATCAGGAGGCGCTACTTCACTGTCAGGGTGGCTAGGATCTGGAACCAACTTCCAAGAGAAGTGGTGCTGGCTCCTACCCTGGGGGTCTTTAAGAGGAGGTTAGATGAACACCTTGCTGGGGTTGTTTGACCCAGTACTCTTTCCTGCCATGGCAGGGGGTCGGATTTGATGATCTGCTCAAGTCCCTTCCAACCCTACCAACTATGAAACTATGAAACCTTGGACCCAGTCCAGCTCACAGTGGTGGGCTTATAGGTTTGAAATGCTTTCTACATTTTTTGATATTTTCTATCAGTTTTTCTTATGATGGAAACTACTGTAAAAACATAGATATAGATAAATTATTAGTATATAACATTACATTTGATATAGCTTCTAAAAGCCAATGCCAGATGCAGCTTCATGGTACAAAGCCCTTTGCTTCTTCTGTATGATGTGACCTTTACTACCCAGGCTTGAGTTCTGTTTCTTTGCTTTGAACCTGATTTATGTTCTTAGGATATAAATAAATACAAGTGCAACACGGCTAACATTAATTTGCAAAGACACCCAGGTATCATTTTGGAACCAAGAGCTCTATTTTTTTGTATGTCTTTTTGTCTCAGACCAACACGGCTACCAAGTACACCCCTGAAACAAAGACACTCAGGAATCTATTTGACCTATTATGGCTAGGGACAGAATTCACACATAAACTGTTCTAAGGGCATGTGTAGTGGGTTTTTAAAAACACCGCTTCAATTTAGGGCAAAGTAAACCCCGTGTCATATATACCCGTGTCTTACCTGACTCTGGAGGCAGGGAGGAGAAGGCGAACTGCTAGCAGGCGGACCAGTCCCTGGGCTGTGGGGGCAGGGGGAGGGGGGCTGGTACTTCCCTCTGCAGCAGCAGCAACCACCCCCGCCCCCACCCCCTAGGCAGCACCTGCCTCGGGTGGTCCCAAGGCACACCACAGCCGCAGAGGGAAGGACTGGGTCCCCATGCAGCTTGTGCAAGCAGGCAGGCTCCAGGGTGGGGGAAAAAATCAGGCTTGCTGCTTTTTTTTTTTTTTTGGTGGAACCTGCCTTTGCAGGCTGCTGCCAGGCTGCCTGCAAGGACTGCTTGCACAGCAGCTGAGCCACACAGAGCCCGGTGCTTCGCTCCGCAGCTGTAGGGCAGCAAACTAAAACTCCTCAGAGGTGTTTTAGTCTGCTGCATCCCAAAGTCATTTAAGGCACATTATACCACCGAATGTGCTACAGCAGCTGGAATGAATGCACAATATGCTGTTGATGCATGCAAAAACCAACACCATTAAAGCGGTGCAAAAGCATTTAACCTGCTTTAAAGTGTTGTGCATGCATGCCCCTCATTTCATCTACACACGCCCTAAGTCATCAGAAACTGGTTTAAACCTGTAACAGAACAGAAGCTCATTGCACATAAACCAGTTTCAAAATGGCTGAAATTAGTTTAAGATAAGCCTGGGTGAATGTACTATCAGAATTAACTGATTTGGGTCAAACCAGTTTATGAAACTTCTGTCCCAGACCCCTTCTTGGTTCAAGTTAAATCACAGTTCCCCAGCATCCCAGCATGCTTTTCAGACCTATGCTAGGCTGTCTGCTCCAGAAGAGAAGGGTTGTGGGAGAGGGGGAAGGCAGGGACTGCCCCCTCCCAAGCAAACCCCAGCTGGGGTCTAGGGCCAGGGAGGGGGCATTAAACCCTCCTGCCCCCAATTACAGATCTGTCCTGCCCTGCTAAACTTACTGCTGGCTGTGCCTGGACTACAAATCCCAGAGGTACTTGGAAGCAGGAAGAAGAAGTGATGAGGAATCCTCAAGTATCCTGCTGCTGTGATTTTGGACGGAAAATCCCAGACACCTTGGGGGCAGTCGGAAGAAGATGAGAAAGCACAGTCCATGCTAGCTACATGCCAGAGAGCTGTGCTGTAGTGCCCACCCCCAGCTTCTGGCCTGAGTCACTGCAGGCATGTAGCTCCAAAAGGCAAATGTCTGGTCACTTGTTAGTCAGTTTAATCTCTGCAGTTTAGACTAACCTGCAAAGACTGAATCAATTCAGCCTCCAGCTTTTTGACTGTCTGTACTTAGCCTAGGTGCCTAAGTGGACAAAGGCACCTAAGTACAATCCTATTCCACCTTGCTCAGGTCCCTAAAAAACAGTTAATGCAAATGGTAGGTGAGTCCTCTTCTTCCTCACTGCTTGTAAGTCTTCAGAGTCATCTGACTGCTACAAAAATAGATGCATTCATGTGTTTCCCAGGTCTTGTACACTGTGGAGTACAATCATGCTTAGGCTCCCAAATCCATTTAGATTCCTAATAGGTGGAACCGGATCTTACCTTTATAGTATGCCATAAAAATGAATCATTATTGAATCACAGATGGCTTTACAGAAATATAAGGAAACACTTGACACTAAAGCTAGTCGCAAAATGGAATTTCTGCCAGAAATTCTGCTATTTTGAAATGTCCATTGCAGATCAGAATGGAAAGTTGAAACAACACTCCGAGACAGCCCCCAGAGGGAAAAAATGGCTGGAGTAAAAACCACAGGACTCTGCCTGGCAACATTAACAGTTCCCACAGGTCAATGCTGCTGTGTCCACACCACCATGTGAATCTAAGGCTGGTGCTGCCCTTGTGTTTCTTTCTTGCTCTGAGCTCATATAGCTGAGAAAACATGGGATCCTGGTACTTTTGCTACTGAGCCAGAAAAGAGGAAACCTGAGAACTCCTCAGCCCTTCTGCTTCCCTATTTCCAGGTCAGAAAACTGTGAGCCCTAAGTTAAAGGCTCCTGACTTAGCAGCCACTCCCTGGTTCCTAGGATCAGTCTGTAGGACTTGGAAAATAGCTGGGAGCTGTGGCTGAATTGGGAGCCTTGGAGCTGGGACTCCTTGCTCTCCTCATCACATGCCTTTGTGTCTCTGTGATAGTCTTACAGCCCTCAGGTAAGGCTAGATGGGGTTCTGATCACATGTTCTATTTCCTCTCTGGTATAGTCCTGGGCTGGATGGAATCAGCTGGGGATGATCAATAGCATCAATACATGCAGATCTGTTTTTGAACTAGTATTTACTGAGGAGCAAAATGTGAGACCTCTTCAAACTTCCACAAAGGCATCAGGAAAAAGCAGCCGGGATCCTTAAGCAACTGCCCTGAAGAGTAGCCAATGCGAGCAAATGAAAACCTGATTCTGTTGGAGACCATGCCAAAGCTCCCACCAGCCTCAGTGGTGCCTGATGGGGGCCAGGGAGATAGGGATGAGGTTTTAGATTAATTCACCACTGGCCTGCTCTTGCTACTGAAATAAATGGTTGAGTTCAATTTGAGTCAATGGGGGTCGAGTGAGGCTCGGATAGTGAGGATCTGTTCCTGGAGTTTCAGGGGAAAATACTTCACTGCCAATAGGGCACCTGGACCTGGAAGCACTGGCAGAAATAGACGTCTTGCCAATTTAAGGCACAATCCGCCCTCCTGTACCGGCGAAATAGATGATGAGATACATTTTCTGTGTCTTTATTAATGTCCTTTCTGAAGAACTCTCAGAGCAACCAGAGACACGCAATATTGATCAGCTCCAGACATCAGATCACTAATGATAAAGGCTTGTTCTAAATTTGAATACGTAACAGCTCCTCTTTCCTTTTGATTATCTCTGTGTAATTTAGAAATAGCTGAAGATCAGATGTGGACCAGTGCACATTATTATTGCCAATATGAGTTTAAATTGCTCTCCCTGAAATATTTGGTTTTACTTATCTTCTAACCCTTGCTTTAATTTCTTGCTAGTTTAGGGCCAGATTCTGCCAATTTTACTTGTAAGAAGAATCCTGTTGCTCCGAGAGTAGCCCCACTGAAATTAATTTGGTTAATGTTTTATTTTCAGTTGGGATAAAGCAAACATAAGCATTATCATAAAAGCTGCTTTGCTTGTAGGGTATTTGACAAGTGTATGTTAACCTTGTCTCTTCCTCAAAGACTGCTAAATACAGTGTGCACACAGCATATTATTTAAAGGTAGGAATACTCTGGAAGTTTCAACAAAACCTGGTAAATGATTGAGTTAGTATAGGGTACACACATAGAGCACAAGGGCTTGTTTACATTGGGACACTAGAGTGCAGTAAGCTAACATGAGGATTTAGTACATATTGGTTAATCTACATTTTCTCCCATCGGGACACTCTTTGGGTGGTTTAGGTGTGATGTAACTTATGTCACTTCCAAAGGCACGCCTAACACCCACAAAAAGCATCTATGTGGTGCCAGATCTGGTCCATGGGTCTGATCCGGCATGCTGTTCTGGCCCAGCCAGGGCCTGATCCAGCCATGTGGGGCTGGGGCCCGATGCAGCCATAAGAGAACTGCCTGGCCAGGACATGATCTAGCCACATGGGAATGGCCTGGCAGGGACCCAATTCCATGCAGCTGCATTGGGCCCCAACTCAATCCCACTATGACAGAATGCAGCCTGATTCCAGCTGGGACCGATCCAGCTGCGTGGGGCTTGGAAAGTTGGTGGTAGAGTACACATTGCAGTGTCAATTGTCACTGCTCCCCCACCGCCAAATTTCCAGACCTGTAGGGAGACCCACATGGCTCTGTGGACTGGGGATTGAGCACCCCTGCCTTAATGTATTATTCTAGGGACACAATTCTTGATCAACAAAACGTTCTAGTATGTGCCTATGTCCCACTGACACCAGTGTAGAAGATCTGAGAAAAGTTTGAGGGGTTTCCAGGAAGCACAAATCCTATGAAAGGTCAGTCAGACCTGCTGGTGACACACCACAAGTTACCAGCTTGACATATTCTAAATCAGTAGTCACAAAAATCATGAAACTTGCTTAAACATCATGATGGATGAAAAAAAAGAATGTTAATGGTTCTTATTTGTTTTCTGGTTTTGAGCAACTTTTTGCTGTTAATGCTAGATATTTTCTTAAAATGAAATCTGGGATTCTAATACCTTTATGTGGTCCTCCATATTTCATGTGGAATCAGTGGCACCATCATTGCTGATAAAGCAAAGTAACAACATCACAAAAGTATTTAATGAGAGAGGTAGGCAATTGTGTTAGTTTAAAGTTAGGCAGAAAACAAGATAGAGAGGTACCTTATGAACTAATTAAATCAGAGATGCATAAACTTTTGTGGGCCTGAGTGTTTCAGGTATTTTAACTGCTTTTAAGGCAACTTAAAAACAGCTGGAAATGAAAATAACCATCATTGTGTGACCACTTAGCCCTTCAGAGCATGCACGATGAACATTTGTCCACTGACCATAGTGCTTGCATTAGCATCATTTTTTAGCCCCTACAACTGATACCTAGCATTTTTCTCCGATCTAGAAATTCTTATGTCTGGTAAGTGAACAGAAAACAGACCTGATTTCTTCCAACTACCTCAAGCGTCTACTCAGAAAACCTGATAGTGAAGTATCCATAAGTACCACAGATAGCCTCAAAAAGGAAGATGCTGTAAAACTATAAAAGTAAATGCGTGGCAATGCCTTGCTCATGACGAGAAGAGTATGTCTGGTTATTACCCTACCTTTGCTAAGTGTACCAACTAATGGAGCGAGAGACATGAAAGATTTTCATAGGCCATCTGGAAATGTAATTCAAACCTAACCTGAGGAGGTCATGCTAAGTAAGATGAATTTTTTATCCTTCCTTCCCTTTATAATACCTACCTTTGGCTTCTAAAAAAAGTTATTTTAAAAACTGGTAGTTTAATGTCTGTATGATATCTTGATGAACTCCATTAACTTTATAAGCCGTGCAAATGTGATGATTCTTGCAAGAACTAATACAAGCAAATATATTTTTAATCCTCTATTTCTGAAGAAATCTCTGAGCTTGAGATATGTGTATTGCTTCAAAGTCAAATGAAAGCATTTTGTGAAGGTCTTCCTCTCCTGAACTAACCCAGGATGGATCTGTTACAGAAGCACCACCCTTCTGCTGCTACTGCCACTGCCCCTGGCTGACCTGGGCATGGGAAACCCCAGAGCTGCTTCTGCCCCACTCCAGCTGTGGGCTATGGCTCTGTGGGGAGCAGGGCTCAGAAATGGACAGTGGCTGCAGCACCCAGGTTCTTTGTTTAAGCACTTGCTCCCTGCCTACTCAACAACAGGTTTCCCTCACTGGCCAGGAGCAGGCTCTGGAGGGAGGAATCCAAATGTTGTCACCACCATCCCCAGCTAACCTGATTCTGTAGGAAGCAGCTGTGCAGGAACTTGGCTCAGCTGGAGACAGTGGCAACAGCGGCACACAGGTTTTTCCTTCTAGCCCCTACTCCTAACCAATGGGGGACACCTGCCAGGGCAGCAGGAAGCAGGGGCTAGAAGGAGGAACCTATGTGCCACTGCTGTCCCTAGCTGAGCCCAGCTCCCACACAGCTGCTCCCTACTCTGGCTTCCCCTACCTCCAAGTCAGTCAGGGACAGCAGCAGCAGCAACAGGAGATAAGGGACAAGTGCTACCCTTTACGAGCTTGCTCCTTGTCTGGCACCTTGGTGTTCCACGCTGGCCCAGAGGCTCCAGCCATGCCTCATCCCCATCTCCCTAGGGATCAAGGGGCAGTGTGCTACACCCCCTTTAAGAAATCCTGGACCCACCTGTGTGCTGACCTATTCACTTTTAATTACAATAGGCTTATTTTCTTTTGCCTTTTTATGTTTTTCTCTTATTTCTTCATTCTGCTTCAAAGTTCTGTGTGTACTCTCCCCACCATCACCCTCCTCTTTAATATTATAAATAGTATTATTCATTGTGTTTAAGCAATGCAGAACCTGCTCTAGTACCCAAAGAAGCTGAAGGAAAACCTTTTGTTGACTTTAGTGGGTACTGGACCATGCCATAAAGAGGCTTGGTATGATTTATGCCAAATCAAAGATCGCCATCAGAAACTCAAAACTTCAATCCTTAAAGTCAGTGGGTATTTTGTCTGAACTTGGGTAGCAGGTTCAGGCTGAAAGCATACAGTTTAACTGTGCACCTACAACTAGTTTCTACTCAACCTCCTGGAACTCTCCATGGGATTAGGGGCCTATGGGCAATTCTATTCTACCCTAGTTGAGTCAGAGAAAAACCATCAATTTATCTCTACTTGTGTCCTCTCACATTTAAGATCAAGTCTCAAAGTAGCATCAAGGAGGAGGACCCACCCAATTCTTTCATTAACTGTTTTTAGGGACTGAAGCAGGGTAGAATAGGCTTGCACTTAGACCCCTAAGTCTATTTACATCCTGCCCCGCTCCAGTCAGGCTGTGTGAAAATCTAAGCTCAGGCAGAGACAGTAGCAGCAGCAGCAGTAGCAGTGACAGGTAGGTTCCTGCACCCTACCAACCCCCAAGCTGTTCCCCACCAACCCATAAGCAGGTGCAGGGACAGGAAGTCCATCTGCCACTGCTGCTGTCCCCAGCCGAGCCTGGCCCTCTGCACACTCACAGCCCCAGCTGGAGTGGGACAGAAGTGGCTGTGGTCGTGGTGACATGTGGGACTCCCATTCCTGCACTCTGAGGCATAAGCAGAGAGGACAGGGGTGAGAATGGGATGGGAGGTACTGTTGAGCATGGAGGCAAAGGAAGGGGATGCCAAGAATGAGAGTAAGGGAGATTCCTACCTGATATGGGGACTTAAAAATAGTCCCCAGCACTGCTGTTCTGGAAGCAACCCTCCCTGGGTGAAAGCCACACCCCTTTTTAAAAATCCTGGATCCACCCTCTACTACATGCTAGATACAAGAGTATCAGACACAAGATGAAAACCTGCAGTGCTGAGTTGCATAGGCAATGCTTAACACACCAGGTCCCCAGCAGTCAAATTTCTGAGCCTCATTAAGCCTTCATGGTAATTATACAGTCCATAAAGTGTGACCAGCAATAGTGGTTTGTATTTATTCACTGCTTTTCAGATATGAAAGCACTTAGCAAAAGTTAACCACCTCTATGAAAGGCCCACTTTGACATCAGGTTAACCACCTTTATGAAAGGTCCAAAGCCCACTTTGACATCAGGGGGGTTCATCTAGACATGCAATGAATGCAAAGCAATAAACTCCAATGCATATTGCACCAGAGTTTACTGCTCCCGGGTGTCACATTTACATGAGTGCCCAGAACCATAGCATGTTGAGGCAGGTCAGAGCAGGGGAGCTGGCAGGGGATCTGTGGGGTCAGTCTGCTAGCCTGGGGCTGCTCTGACCCGGTTCAACATGCTGTGGAGGGGCTGGCTAGGGAACAGAGGTGTTTCAGTGCAGGGCTAGTCAGCAGGTAGCCCCCACACTGAAGCACCCTCATGCCCCAGCCAGCCCCATCAGTGTCAACACATGCATTACTGCACAGTAAATAATGCCGCCACAGGATCACACTTGTATTTACAAGTACTAACCTATGGCAGTGTTTATTAGTTTACTGCGACCTAAGGCTGCATGTGTAGACATGGAGACCTTCTTGCAGATCTAATTAGGCAGCTCCACAGTAAATGTCTTGTGTAGACATGCCCACGGGGTTCTAGAAAAGACCCAAAACACAAAGATTAAGCTGGCTCAAGTGAGTGGCTCTAGTGCCTAAAGGATGTTTTATGAGCCTAAGGTCTCAGAGGTAGGGTTGTGTTTCTAGCATTTCCATAAGCATCCCTCACAGCAAGGAAGCCAACTGTATGTTCTTTGGTCATCCCACCTGGGAAATGGGCCTGAGCATATTTGTTCATAGGTCAGAGGATATTTCAATACGGCATGTAAGAAAAGGAGATTCTAGAAGTTGCCCCTTCACATTTTGAGGTTAATATTCACCAGTGTCACTTTATGCCCTCTCCCCTGCCTCCCAATCAATTTTGCTGTTTAATTTTCAAATACAGGTGATATCTTAAAACTTTTATTTTTTGTGGCCCTTGGAAGCTGCTTCTTGCCTGAGCTAAAATTAATATTTTTCTGCTTCAGTTTTTATGGTATAATATAGGTTGGTTGGGTAGGTAGAGGATGAGAAAAGAAATTGTAAGACAGTGTAAGCATTCAGAAGACATACTCATTGAGAATTAATCTTAAATAGTAACCCTAAATATTCAAATTCACAATGAGTTTTTGGTTTAGTAGAACTTGTTTGGTCTAGTAAGAATCCTGGTCCCTCCTTTCCAAATGCAGTCTGTGTAAAGAATTTAATTTTTTTAATAGAATTGAAGGAAATTTCATAACAAAGTCATGTGGAATAAAAAAACTAAAACATTTCATTATTAATATGTCCAAATTAAACACATTGACTTTTTCAAAATATTTCTCATATCAGCATGAACTCTGGCAAAATTTAAATGAATTTGCAGTGTGTTATGAAGTCTCTGAAATGCTTTTTTTTTTTTTTGGCCAAAAAAAGGGGTTTTGATAAAAATGTTTTACTCAACTCTAGTTAAGTAAAGTTAGGTGTTGGCAGAGATAAAATTGCCTATGAAAGTCAAACTGGGCCTGCTCATTAACGTGCATTATGGCAACATTTTCCTCCAAATCATGTATGAAGGCTGTCAGCAGACAGAGCTAAAGTAGCAGGTACAAAGGCTTGTGATTGGCTAAATCTCCATGGGTTTTCTAAGGAACAACAAAATACATCTTGCTGTGATCCCAGAGTTCACTCCAGCACCATGGTTCAAGCCACTGCTCCATGGTAAGAAGGTATTAGTGTTCTTCAAAAGAATGGTAGGAGCTTTCTTCCCCAAGCTCATTCACTGCAACAGCTGAACTATTTTTCCTGAAGCTCTTGAAACCCATTCAGCCTGAGGTAGAAACCCAGCCAGGAAAGTTTTAGACACTATTAGATTTTTATAAGGTTGTAATCAACTGAAAATGGGGCCTTAGAGCAGTACTTGATAAACAGTTCTAAGTAAAGCAGCAGTTCCTGAAGTTTTTGCTGGCACAACAGCATAATGAGGGGCAGGTGAGCAGGGCTCCAGCCTTGGGAGCTGATTTAGAGGGGATTGCAGAATGACTGCCTCCAGGGAGCCTGTTCTGCAGCAACCACAGCCAGGCAGAGTGCAAAGAGCTGGCCCCAGCAACAGCCATAGACAGGCAGGATGCAAAGATGTGGCCCCAGGGAGCCAGCCCCAACTGTAGGAGCAGCCAAGCAGAGTGCAGGAAACTGGGATTCTGAACCAGCAGCAAAAATCACTGGTTATGCCTCTGCACTGGTGACCATGTTTACTGCTGTAACTCCTCATTCTGCAACTGAATTTCAACCTCCTGCAGTTTGAATTGTGATCCACCTCCCCCCCTTAGGGTCATGACCCTTACTTTGGGCACTGCTGAACTCTAGTCCTCATTGACAGCGCTACTTCTCATCCTAATCTAAGATTCCACCCAGGAGAGCACACAAAACACCAGCGGACTCTCCCTATGCCTGAAGAAGGGTGTTTGTGCTTGAAAGTTCACAAAGAACAATTTTTCCAACTATTTAGTTGGTCTAATAAAAGATACCACATCTACCCAAAGAACCTTGTCTGCCTGTGTCCTTAGACGAACGGCTACAACCAATGTGGTAAAAATATGTTATAATCTAGTCGTTATGATTTTGCAATAACGTTTGTGTAGCAGCTGTGTGGTAAAAATGTCTCATCTCCCTACACAAAGGCTTCACAGCTGAGAACTGTTTAGTTTCACTACATAATTGCTTCTGCATATTATCACACTTGCTTCTGCTAAGGTATGTAGGCCAATGATAGATTTACGAGTAGCACTAGACTTTTGCAGACATAGCCAGGAACAGATACAACAAATAACTCCTTACGAGAGAGAAGAGAAAAGGCACAGGGAAAGGTGCTGATGTGAAGAACTCAAACCTTGACCAAAGAATGACCGAAATGAACTTAAGGACGGCCCCAGGGAGGAGATTTAAGATGTAAATGAAACATGTATGTAAACCATCATAAAACATGTACCTGCTAGACATATGTT
>NW_005841994.1:1493600-1498998 GCF_000455745.1 Alligator sinensis
CGAAGAATGACCGAAATGGACTTAAGGACGGCCCCAGGGAGGAGATTTAAGATGTAAATGAGACATGTATGTAAACCGTCATAGAACATGTACCTGCTAGACATATGTTGTAAGACGTAATACTTGAGCTGCCAATAATTACGCGACACGTTAGAATCTTTTGTTTATGTTAGCTATAAAAAGAAACCCCAGACTCTGTTTGGGGTCGACACGGATTTGAGTAAATTAAGCTCCCTTGTCGAACTTGTTTGCAAACAATAAATCTGAAATTAGACCCAGCCTGTGTGTGAGACTCTCTCCTAGAGGTGGATTGGACAAGCCTCCAGGGGCACGAAACTAGCCGTTTGTGCAACACCAACTACCCTTGGGCCTTTGTACGTGCAACAAAATTAGCCTTTAAAGTGGCTTAAATGCCCTTTTGCACTGCTTTAATGGTGTTGCTGTTCGCATGTTCGGTGGCGTATTCCGCTTTAAATGACTTTGGTACCTAGCAAGATAAAAGACCTCCAAGGTGTTTTAGTTTGCTACCTAACAAAGTGCAACAGTGCACAGGGTGCTGGAAGTGGACATACTCGGGGCTTGGTGGGCCCCGCGCAGCTCAGGGGCTATGGCACCTGGTGGCAGCCCATGCAGGCAGGCTCCACTGAAGAAAAAATGAGTGGAGAACCTGATCTTTGTTTTTCTCCCCGGAGCCTGCCTGCTTGCCTGAGCTGTGCAGAGGCCTGGTGCTTGCCTCAGCACTGCAGGGGGGGCAGTGCTTCCCCCCGTGGCTGTGGCAGCCCCCAGGACTGCCCGGGCCAGGTGCCAGTGGGCTGGTGCCAACTGGGGGCCCCCCGTGCAGCTCAGGGATTGCTTGCCCTGCTGGCAGCTCGCCCCCCTCCCCCACCTCCAGCCAAAGAGGCAGGTAAGAATCAGCCCCTCACCCTTGTGTATGTGCCATGGGGGTTTAGGTCAATGTAATGCTCCCTAAATTGAAGCAGTGTTTTTAAAAACCCACTGGTTCAATTTAGGGAGAACTAAACCTAATTAAACCCCTGTGGCATGTACAAGCAGCCCTTGAGATGAACTCTTTCCCCAGCAGTCCTTTCTCACTCCCAAAGAATTCCACTGTGATCAGGGACTGTTGCTCTTGGTGCTTCACTCATCATATTCTCATCTTTTTCAGAGTTTCTAAAGATATTAGCACTATGCAGCACTGACAAAATGAATTCTGACAAAAGATAATTGCATGAGTCCTTCGTAGCCAAGCACATAAAATTCCTCGACACTGTCAGTTTTTATTTCGTTCAAATCACAGCATCTAAGTTGTTATATCATCGTAGCACAAGTAAAGGAGCTGAGGTGCATGTGGGAAGGATATATTAAAAGCCCAAAGAAAGGCCTTTCTATAAGCTGAGAGGTGGGCACACATGCGCATTAACATTTTGTTATGAAACGGAGGCACGTGACTTGAAATTTTGGGGCCAGCATAACATCTCAAACAGGTTAATGCTGTGCTTGAGGGATTGACACATTGACACTGTTTAGTCAGATTGGGAATAGCAATCATAATGAAGAGTAAATTTCTTGATAGGCCAGACAAGGGACTGTTCCTTCCAAAGCAGCTACCTTACCTCCCTGGGGTGAGGAAAGAAACAAGAGTGAGGGAATTTGAATGACCTTGCAGTGCTATACTGGCACTTGCTTCTAGATTACATGACCAGCATTAAGAGGGTTTGTCATGGGACAGAGCCCCTGGGCAACATCACTCTTATTTTTCAGAAATGTACATCTATTCCTTTCTGTGCAGCTCCCAGGCCCTTGGGAATGGAGTGCTACAAGTCTTCACACAGAGAACATCTCAAGGGAATATGTTAGGAAACCTTTTTCTACCTGCCCTTCTGAGCTTATGTGGGAAGAGAGAACACAGCTGTTCTGAAGCACTATATAAATTACTTCTTTAATGGGCAGCAAACTGCCTACCTGTATAAGGTTATTATACCGTGCCCCTTATTGTGCTATGTGAGTATTGGTGATGTTTGTAATAATGATGTTCAGCGAAAAACATTAGGGCCAGATTCTATTTGATAACTCCCTTCACATTTACAGGCTTACATTTCTACATAGGCTAACTGGATCTTGGGCCTGGATGCATAGGATCCAGTAGAGCTACTGGGTTGTTTAGTTCCTGTTTGGAGATGGTGGTCAAGGGGTAATGGTGAGTGTATCCAGCTTTGCTTCCATAGCCTCTTGCTAACCAGAATAATTGGACCTTAGCAGAAGGAGCAGTAACTCTGAAGGTGCAAGTCACTCATGAATTTTACTCCCCTCCAGCAGGGTGGGATCATGACATGGAGGGGTGTGACTCACACTATGCAAAAGCACAAGGCTGTTGTTTAGTAGAAAGGCTTGACAGTGACCCACAGCTGACGTCTGTCTTTCTGGGTGCCGGTGTCTCATTTCTAAATAGGCTCAATTGCTAATGCATAACTTTTAAAGTGTTCTGCAACTGTGCACTTACGTTTGGTCATGACTAGAGCACTTTCAGGGGCCAGGCTGGGTGAACACTGTCACTTCTGTTTGCACCTTTAATGTAATCTCTAGGCACTTGCTTAAGTATGTTGCTGAACTGGGGTCTTGATGGGAAGCCAGAATTGGTCTATGAATCACAGATGTATACTAGAGTATGTGTATGGGAACCTACTAGAGTATGTATATGGGAACCCCATCTAATAGCAGAGGCTGTCCATAATATGGCATGCATATTATCCTCCAGCATACATATTGTTACTTGTTCTGTTGTTCTTTGGATGATGCTTGAGGCTTCTGTCCACAACATACAATACTGCTTTACTCTTAAGTTACCTAATTTGCCCTGTTGCAGAGGTTCCTGGTTTTATTTGAATAAAGATTTATTACATCGCTTATCATTTGTGTTGTTTCTCTGAATCTCAGTTGTTGGTGCCCTTAATCCAGAAGTACTTCAAAGCTGTTAACTGGTGTTTGCTTGTTTGAGAGTGTGGGCCTCAATCCAACTCTATTGAAATAATGAGATAATTTCTGTTGATTTCAGCACAATTCAGAGCAGAGGAGGCTAGGTCCTCCATTGACAAAGATAACCTGTAGTTATGTCATCTATTAGAGCCATCCCTTTCAACCTACTTATTACCTAACTAGAATGATAAAAACTAGAAATGATAAAAAAAACTGTCAAAACTTTTTCTCAATAAACAATCCCAGTTTCATCACTCTTGAAGCATTCTGAAAAATATATCAATTTGAGCAAAGTTGTCCTTAGCCAAATATTTAAGAAAATTTAGAAAATTCCAGAATTTTGTTTGGGGATTTCATTTAGAATTTTTTTCATTTTTACATTTTTAATTGCTTGAGCATTATTTCATAAAATGCCTATAAACTAATATAAAAGTAATAAAAGAATGTTATAATTAAAAAATCTAAAAATTAAGATAAATTCTTATGTTAAATTTCATAGGTCCAAAAGAAACATGTATAACAATCTTTTTTTTCCCTTTTTTTGAATCGTCATTCCACAGGCATTTTCCAGTTTTTCTATTCCACTTTGGGGCGATTGCTCAACAACTCAGGACAGCTGGTATTACCGACACCCAGGAGAAAACTGAACTCCTGAATGACAACTTTGCTTCAGTATTTCACCAAGCCAAAGGAAAAATCATGCCAGATAGGGTACAAAATGAGCAGGGCAGGAATGACTGCCTTCCTACTATTGCCATAGAACTGGTGTGTGATCAATTAAAAGAATTAGGCATATATAAGTCAGCAGGACCGGATGAACTCCATCCAAGGATGCTGAAGAAGCTGGCCAAAGACATCACAGAGCCCCTGGTGAAACTCTTCCAAAACTCGTGGTGCTCTGGATTGGTTCCCGAGGACTGGAACAGGGCCAAAGTTGTGACCATCTTCAAGAAGGGGAAGAGGGAGGACCTGGGTAACTATAGGCCAGTTAGCCTAACTTCTATCCCAGGGAAAATCCTGGAAAAAGTCATTAATGTGGCTGTGTGTGATAGGCTTGCAGAAGGTAGGATTCTGAATGACAGCCAGCATCACTTCATTGCAGGCAGGTCTTGTCTTACCAACCTCATCTGCTTTTACAATCAGGTAACTCATCACCTAGATAAGAGAAAAGAGGTTGACATTGTATACCTTGATTTCCAAAAAGCTTTTGATCTGGTATCCCACAATATTCTCACGAGAAAATTGGAGGATTGTGGGCTTAACTGTGAAAGAGTTAGGGGTAAGAAGCTGGTTGCAGGGTAGGACCCAGAGGGCACGTCCACACATGCAAGCACATGCACTTGCAGCAGCTCAAATAGAAGTGGTGCAAATTTGAGCCAGGGCTTTTTGCCTCAGCACATGTGCTCAGATATCCACTTTGTTGTGCAGCAAATTGTGCCACTTGGGGCAAAATAACCCTGCCTGGCTTCTCCCGGATCTGCAGCCAGGGGGAGCTAGAGCCCGGGGCCAGCACCTATGCTGTCCCCAACAGTATAAAAAGCTGTCCTGGCAAGTATCTTCAGGGCTACTCACTCTCAGGAGCTTCTGGGGCCTGGCCAATTGGTACCTGGGGATACTACCTCTTGTGCCAGCTGGAGTGCTGAAGCAGCCCTGAGAGTTCCCGGCACCCTTTACTCACTGCAGCAGTCTGGCAGTGGAGGCTGCTGCCTGGCTATGACCTGCTGCCACCTGCCAGACCTGAATGAGGCATCTGCCCCTCTGGGCCCGCTGCGTGTGGCACTATTGCCATATGTGCCCCTGCCCAGCCATCTGGGCAGCTATCGCCCGGAAGATGTTCTGGGTGTGGCGTCCTGCTTTGAACTGTCAAAGTATGTTCTCCTGGCCCCAATTGGCCAAGAGTTCAGCCACAGCCAGCTGAGCCCAAGGTGCCAGCTCTGAGCATGCAGGGTCCTGCTGCCTGAGCAGGAATTCTGGTGTTCCCTATTGGAAAACTGAAAAATCCCTGATAAAAAAAATCCCAAAGTCACTCTGTAAAATACCCCAAAATCCATGTTCCTCCACAAGTAAAACAAAAGACTACTATAAAGAGAGAGAGAGAGAGACAGCATGAGACAGAGGGACAGCAATCAGTTGGGCAATGTTTTATTGATATATCTACAATGTTAAAGCAATCTGGAAGACTACCAGTGTCCCTGTCATAATAATAAAGTGAACTCTAAATACATATTTCATGAATTCATGAATGCATGAATATATATTTTGCTGCCCCCCACAGGGGCCAAGGCCCCCAAACAGGGGCTACAGCCCCCCAAAATGGGCTATGCCCCCCCACAGTGGCTATGGCCCCCCACAGGGACTATCCCGCCACAGGGCCCACATGCCCCGCTGCACCTCTGCTTGCTTCCCCAGCCCCCTGGATCCCTGC
>NW_005841994.1:1499015-1499323 GCF_000455745.1 Alligator sinensis
CTGCAGCCCCCCTGATGGCTCCCCCCCCCAGCCTTATCTCCCACCTGCACTCCCAGCCCCGCATGGCTGCCCCCCCAAACCCAACTTCCAGCACTTAAAAAAAAAAAGCTCCTACTCACCACATGAGCAGGGACTGTGGGGACTCTGGGGCCTCCTGGCAGAGCCACCCTGGGCAGCACAGGGCAGCGGGGGACAGCCGGGCCCAGGATGGGGCCACTGGGGATGTCACCTTGCCTTGGGCTGTGCGGGCAGGGCCCCAGTCACCCAGACGGCAGCGGGAACTGCCGGTAAGTGCCGGGGTTGGGGTT
>NW_005841994.1:1499333-1503672 GCF_000455745.1 Alligator sinensis
CGGGGGGGGGGGGGAGCGGGGCAGGGAATGGATTGGGGGGGCTCAGGGGACAGGCAGGGGGTGAGGCCGGGTGGGGAAGGGATCAAGTAGCTGGGGGAGCAGGTGGGGCCAGCGGGAGTGCCCCCATATGGTCCCCTCCCCCCTCCTTCAGGCCCCCAACCCCTTACTTACCGTCAGTGGAGCCTGGGTCCAGCTCCCTGCTACTGGCACGCTGCCTGCCCTA
Organism: Alligator sinensis; assembly: GCF_000455745.1. Taxonomy (NCBI): domain Eukaryota; kingdom Metazoa; phylum Chordata; order Crocodylia; family Alligatoridae; genus Alligator; species Alligator sinensis. Next base: position 1,499,557 of record NW_005841994.1, read on the forward strand.
CCAGGCAGGCACCAGGGCGAGGGCTAACCATAGAGTCCCTCTAGCAGTCAGAGCATCTCTATGGAAGACCCAGCATCTGGTTGCCTCAGGCCATGGTCCCAGACTTTTTTCTGTGCAGATTTTTTTGACCCAAGGGTGTAATTTCGCCCCTGCGCTACAAATTTGCAGTGCAGGGAACATTTTCTCAGTCCTGCATGTGCCTCTTGCAGTGTCTCAAAGGGGTTTGAAACACTGCAAAAGGCATGTGCGGGCTCATCTGGACGTGCCCAGAGAGTCCTAATGAACGGATCTGTGTTGTCCTCGCAAGAAGTGGCCAGCAGCATCCCACAGGATTCAGTGTTTGATCCAGTACTTTTCAACATCTTTAGCAACAATTTGGATGTGGGGGTAAAGAGCTCACTGACCAAGTTTACAGATGACACCAAGTTATGGGGAAACATGGTCACGCTTGAAGATAGGCTACAGGTGGAGCTAGACACACTAGCAAGCTGGGCGAGTCAGAACGAGATGAAGTTCAGCACCAAGAAATGTAAATTGCTCCACTTTGGGACAAACAACCCCCTACACATCTACAGGCTTGGTGGTGCCAAAATTACCAGCACCATGAATGAAAGGGACCTGGGGGTAATAATAGACCACAGTATCAATATGAGCTGGCATTGCGACACTGTAGCTAGCAGCGCAAACAATACTGTTGCATGCAGCAATCGATGCATCTCCAGCAAAACCAAGGAAGCAATTCTCCCGTTCTTCTCGGCATTGGTTGGACTGCAGCTGGAGTACTGCGTCCAGTTCAGGGCACCACACTTTAACAACGACATGGAAAAGCTTGAGAGAGTCGAGTGAAGAGCCACCCATATGATCAGAGGCTTGTACGGCAAGCCATACAAGGAAAGGCTGAGGGAACTGGGACTCCTCAGCCTGAAAGAAAGAAGGCTGAGAAGGGACTTGGTAGCAGCTTACCGCTACACTAGGAAAGTACATCAAGGGCTCGATGAACAACTGTTCATCAGGGTACCCTTGGGGAAAACCAGGAGTAATGGTCACAAACTCCTGGAAGACCATTTCAGGCTCAACATTACAAAAAACTTCTTCACAGTTAGTGTGTCCAGACTGTGGAATAAGCTCCCCGCAGAGGTGGTGCAATCACCTACCCTGGAAATCTTTGAAAGGAGACTAGACAGTCACCTTGCTGGGGTCACCTGACCCCAGCTATCTTTCCTGCCTGGTGCAGGGGGCTGGACCTAATGATCTTCTGAGGTACCTTTCAGCCTTATAATCTATGAATCTATGAATGATAACAATTTGAAATGTTGATGTTTCAAAATGAGAAATTCCTAGTTTCAACCAGCTTTGGCCACCTAACTGATTGCCAGGGATCCTGGTTTTCTCTTATAAAAATCATAAATTCTCTGATTAGAAATCCAAAATATGTGATTAAAATTAAATGCCACTATATATATATTAGTACCTCCATTACTATAATAAAATAAATTCTGAATACCTATACATTTGGTATTTGATATTGGGTTTTTTTATCATAGAAAATAAAACCAGTCTGCTGCTGCAGGGGCCAGGGGGCTGTGGACCTGGACCCCTGGACCTGTAGCACTGGCAGCTGGGGGCCCCATCCAGCAGGTTTGGGGAGTGGGGGGCTGTGGGTGAGGAGTGAGGGGCATCAGCATGGCCTGGGTGCTATGGGAGGGAATGAGGGACACCAGCAGGGCCAGCAGGACTGTGGCAGGAAGTGAGGGGCACTGGCAGTGCCAGAGGGCTGTGGCTTGGAAGTGAGGGGCCTGGACCTGCATTCTGTGAGCTAAGGGGGAAGCAGCATCTCTGATTTTCATAGTTTCATAGTTTCATAGTTGTAGAGTCAGAAGGGACCTAAGCAGATCATCTAATCCAATCCCCTGCCATGGGCAGGAAAGGATGCTGGGGTCAAATGACCTCAGCTAGGTCGCTGTCTAGCCTCCTTTTGAAGACCCCCAGGGTACGGGCAAGCACCACTTCCTTTGAAGTTGGTTCCAGCTCCTAGCAGTCCTGACTATGAAGTAGTGCCTCCTGATATCTAGCCTGAATCTACTCTCAGTCAATTTATGGCTGTTATTCCTTGTTACCCCCGGTAGTGCTCGAGAGAACAGGGACTCCCCCATTGCCTGTTGGTCTCCCTTGGCAAGTTTATAGGCGGCCACCAGATCCCCTCTCAGCCTTCTTTTGAGGAGGCTGAACAGGTTCAGGTCCTGTAGGGGCTGAACGGGTTCGGGTCCTGTAGCCTCTCCTCGTAAGGCCTGCCCTGCTGCCCCCTTTTCATGTGAGTGGGCCGTCCTCTGGTCCCTCTTGTTGCTGTCCACATCCCCCCTGAAGTGCGGCGCCCAGAACTGGATGCAGTACTCCAACTGCGGCCTGACCAATGTCACATAGAGGGGGAGGATCACCTCCTTGGACCTGTTCGTGATGCATCTATGGATGCATGACAAAATGTGGTTAGCCTTCCTGACCGCGTCCCCACATTGGCGGCCCACGTTCATCTTGGAATCAATAGTAATTCCAAGATCCTTCTCTGCCTCTGTGCTGACAACAAGGGATTTCCCCAGTCTGTAGGTATGTTGCTGGTTCTTCCTCCCCAGGTACAACACCTAGCACTTGTCCGTATTGAAACCCATCCTATTCTCATCTGCCCATCTCTGTAACCTGTCAAGATCCAGTTGCAGCCTGTCCCTCTCTTCTAGTGTGCTCACTTCTCCCCACATCTTAGTGTCATCTGTGAACTTGAACAAGGTGCTTTTCACCCCCTTGTCCAAATCACCAATGAAGATATTGAACAGTGTGGGCCCAAGGCAGTGGCTGCTGCAGTGTAGCAGAGTGCAGAGCCCAGCTCTACCTCCCCTGCAGGCAGTGCTGCTGGAGCGGAGCCCAGGCTGTCCACTGTGGGCTTGGGCGATAGGGGGCAGGCTCCCAGCGCTTCACATGCCTCCTGGGTGAGGCAGGGAGGGTCCATGCCCCCCAGATCTGTGCACAGGGCAAGGGTGGGTGGAGGCTGCCCACTGTAAGCTCTGGACTTCCCCCTGGGCCTCCTCAGCCCAGAGGTTGGGACCCAGCATGGCAAGGTAGAGTGGACCTGGTGGGGAAGGTCCTTGCTGCTGCAAGCTCCATGCGCCCCTGGTGACATGCCCCCTGCCCACACTGCGGCAGCAAGGGGCACAACCTTGTGCTGCTGCCCCTGCTGCTGTGGGGCAGGCAGGCGGAGGCCTTGCCCTGGTGACATAGGACTCACAGCAGCAAGGAATTTCCCAACCTGGCCTCACTCTGCCCTGATATGCCAGGTCCCTCCCAGTGAGCTGCGGAGGCCCCGGGGGGAGGGCAGCAGGGTGGGGAGTCCAAGCCCACAGCAGGCACCCTGCACCCACCCTTGCCCTGCACATGGTTCTGGGGGGCACGGGTCCCCATTGCCCCCCTGGGAGTGCACACAATGGCAGGGAGCCAGCCCCACCCCTCTAGATGAGCTGCCCATGGCCCTCTCCAGCTCTCCACTGGGGCCCTGTGGCCAATTATTCCAGTCCCCAAGCCCCATACACTGCCCAACTGGGGAGCAGCTCCAGCCCTGCCCATCTCCCTCCCTATGGGGACTTCAATCCCCACTCCATCCCAGACTTACCTGCAGGAGCTGCTCTCCAGGCTGCCTGGGGCCTCCCCCTCTTCCCAGCCAACCTGCAGATTGCTCTTTGCAAAAGTGCAAAATCGATGTGTTTCTTGGTTAAAATGAAAAATCCACATTTTTCCTGGCTAAAAGGGAGGGAATCTATGTTTTTTTTCTGTTTTTCTGTGGGAAACAGAAAACCCAGAACCCTGGTGCTGATTGCCACAAAATCTTTTTTTGTGTTAGGAGTGCTGATAACTGATGGGGACAAGAACCAGATTGGTTAAGGAGCCATACTCAAATTATACCCAGGCCCTTATTTCAAGAAATATGCATGTAGGAGTAGTCCTGGAGAAAGAGACTGCTATATAAAGACAGCTGGCGTAATTCCACAGGCCTGCTAGTTCAGAATACCTTTCCCACGTGCAACAGTTCCATACATTGAGAGCTCTAGCAGGATATTATAGGGCTTGCTTCCT